>NC_061510.1:247103118-247222653 GCF_022539505.1 Lolium rigidum | reverse complement strand
GCTGCCCTATGGTGTGGCCCCCTCGTCGGGCCCCCGACTGCTGCCCTTCCGCCTGCTTAAAGCCTCCGTCGCGAAACCCCGATGCGAAAAACCACGATACGGAAAACCTTGCTGAGAGCCGCCGCCGCCGATCCCATCTCGGGGGATTACGGAGATCTCCTCCGGCACCTGCCGGAGAGGGATTCATCTCCCGGAGGACTCTACACGCCATGGTCGCCTCCGGAGTGATGAGTGAGTAGTTCACCCACTGGACTATGGGTCCATAGCAGTAGCTAGATGGTTGTCTTCTCCTCATTGTGCTTCATTGTTGGATCTTGTGAGCTGCCTAACATGATCAAGATCATCTATCTGTAATTCTATATGTTGTGTTTGTCGGGATCCGATGGATAGAGAATACCATGTCATGTTAATTATCAAGTTATTACATATGTGTTGTTTATGATCTTGCATGCTCTCAGTTACTAGTAGAGGCTCGGCCAAGTTTTTACTCTTAACTCCAAGAGGGAGTATTTATGCTCGATAGTGGGTTCATGCCTGCATTGACACACGGGACAGTGACGAGAAAGTTCTAAGGTTGTGTTGTGCTTGTTGCCACTAGGGATAAAACATTGGCGCTATGTCAGAGGATGTAGTTGTTGATTACATTACGCACCATACTTAATGCAATTGTACGTTGCTTTGCAACTTAATACTTGGAGGGGTTCGGATGATAACTCTGAAGGTGGACTTTTTAGGCATAGATGCGGTTGGATGGCGGTCTATGTACTTTGTCGTAATGCCCAATTAAATCTCACTATACTTATCATGTCATGTATGTGCATTGTTATGCCCTCTCTATTTGTCAATTGCCCGATTGTAATTTGTTCACCCAACATGCTTTTATCTTATGGGAGAGACACCTCTAGTGAAGCTGTGGACCCCGGTCCATTCTTTAATACTTGAAATACAAATCTGTCTGCAATACTTGTTTTTACTATTTTCTCTGCAAACAATCATCTTCCACACAATACGGTTAATCCTTTGTTACAGCAAGCCGGTGAGATTGACAACCTCACTTGTTTCGTTGGGGCAAAGTACTTTGGTTGTGTTGTGCGGGTTCCACGTTGGCGCCGGAATCTACGGTGTTGCGCCGCACTACATCCCGCCGCCATCAACCTTCAACGTGCTTCTTGGCTCCTCCTGGTTCGATAAACCTTGGTTTCTTTACGAGGGAAAACTTGCTGCTGTGCGCATCATACCTTCCTCTTGGGGTTGCCCAACGAACGTGTGAAATACACGCCATCAAGCATATTTTACGGCGCCGTTCTTGCAGTGATCAAGACACGCTGCAAGGGGAGTCTCCACTTCTCAATCTCTTTACTTTGTTTTTGTCTTGCTTTATTTTATTTACTACTTTGTTTGCTGCATTATATCAAAACACAAAAAAATTAGTTGCTAGCTTTACTTTATTTACTTGTCTTGTTTGCTATATCAAAAACACAAAAAAATTTAGTTTACTTGCATTTACTTTATCTAGTTTGCTTTATTTACTACTTGCTAAAATGGCCAACCCTGAAAATACTAAGTTGTGTGACTTCACTAGCACAAATAATAATGATTTCTTATGCACACCTATTGCTCCACCTGCTACTACAACGAGAATTCTTTGAAATTAAACCTGCTTTACTAAATCTTGTTATGCGAGAGCAATTTTACAGTGTTAGTTACGATGATGCTTGCTGCCCATCTCAATAATTTTGTTGAACTATGTGAAATGCAAAAGTATAAAGATGTATATGGTGACATTATAAAATTAAAATTGTTTCCTTTCTCATTAAGAGGAAGAGCTAAAGATTGGTTGCTATCTCCGCCTAAGAATAGTATTGATTCATGGACTAAATGCAAGGATGCTTTTATTGGTAGATATTATCCCCCTGCTAAAATTATATCTTTGAGGAGTAGCATAATGAATTTTAAACAATTGGATAATGAACATGTTGCTCAAGCTTGGGAAAGAATGAAATCTCTGGTTAAAAATTGCCCAACCCATGGAGTGACTACTTGGATGATCATCCAAACCTTCTATGCGGGACTAAATTTTTCTTCGCGGAATTTATTGGATTCAGCTGCTGGAGGTACCTTTATGTCCATCACTCTTGGTGAAGCAACAAAGCTTCTTGATAATATGATGGTTAATTACTCTGAATGGCACACGGAAAGAGCTCCACAAGGTAAGAAGGTAAATTACTGTTGAAGAATCCTCTTCCTTGAATGATAAGGTTGATGCTATTATGTCTATGCTTGCGAATGATAGGACTAATGTTGATCCTAATAATGTTCCATTAGCTTCATTGGTTGCCCAAGAAGAACATATTGATGTAAACTTCATTAAAAATAATAATTTCAACAACAATGCTTATCGGAACAATTCTAGTAATAACTATAGGCCATATCCTTATAATAATGGTAACGGTTATGCTAATTCTTATGAGAATTCTTACAACAATAATAGGAATACACCCCCTGGACTTGAAGCTATGCTTAAAGAATTTATTAGTACACAAGCTGCCTTTAACAAATCCGTTGAGGAAAAGCTCAATAAAATTGATATTCTTGTTTCTAGAGTTGATAGTCTTGCCTCTTATGTTGATCTTTTGAAATCGAAAGTTATGCCTAATAGGGATATTGAAAATAAAATTGTTACTACAGCAAATGCCATCCAAGTTAGAATTAATGAGAATATAAGATTAATGGCTGAACTGCGTGCTAGGTGGGATAGAGAAGAAAATGAAAAACTAGCTAAAAAGGAAAATGTAGCTAAAGTTTGGACTATTACCACCACTAGCAATGCTAATGATTCATATGTTGCTGCACCTCCTACTATCAATGGTAAAATAATTGGTGTTGGCAATGCTTCTACTCCTAGTGCAAAGCGCGCAAAATTACCTGAAGCTGCTAAACCTGCTGAAACTGCTTGTGATAAAGCTGCTGAAATTTTTTCCAACCTTGGGGATGATAATCCCATTGCTTTAGATTGTAATGATTTAGATTTTGATGATTGCCACATCTCTGAAGTTATAAAGTTCTTACAAAAACTTGCTAAAAGTCCCAATGCTAGTGCTATAAATTTGGCTTTCACAAAACATATTACAAATGCTCTCATAAAAGCTAGAGAAGAGAAACTAAAACTTGAAACTTCTATTCCTAGAAAGCTAGAAGATGGTTGGGAGCCCATAATTAAAATGAGAGTCAAAGATTTTGATTGTAATGCTTTATGTGATCTTGGTGCAAGTATTTCTGTTATGCCTAAAAAAGTCTATGACATGTTTGACTTGCCACCATTGAAGAATTGTTATCTGGATGTTAACCTCGCTGATAATGCTAAAAAGAAACCTTTGGGGAAAGTTGATAATGTTCATATTATGGTTAACAATAACCTTGTCCCCGTTGATTTTGTTGTCTTGGATATTGAATGCAATGCATCTTGCCCCATTATATTGGGAAGACCTTTTCTTCGAACCATTGGTGCTACTATTGATATGAAGGAAGGTAATATTAAATATCAATTTCCTCTCAAGAAAGGTATGGAACACTTCCCTAGAAAGAGAATGAAGTTACCTTATGATTCTATTATTAGAACAAATTATGATGTTGATGCTTCATCTCTTGATGTTACTTGATATACACTTTCGCGCCTATCCGAAAGGCGTTAAAGAAAAGCGCTTATGGGAGACAACCCATGTTTTTACTACAGTATTTTTTGTTTTATATTTGTGTCTTGGAAGTTGTTTACTACTGTAGCAACCTCTCCTTATCTTAGTTTTATGTTTTGTTGTGCCAAGTAAAGTCTTTGATAGAAAAGTAAGTACTAGATTTGGATTACTTGCGCAGTTCCGGATTTCTTTCGTTGTCACGAATCTGGGTCTATCTCCCTGTAGGTAGCTCAGAAAATTAAGCCAATTTACGAGCATGATCCTCAGATATGTACGAAAATTTCATTCAATTTGAGCATTTTCGTTTGAGCAAGTCTGGTGGCCTAATAAAATCCATCTTTACGGACTGTTCTGTTTTGACAGATTCTGGCTTTTATTTCGCATTGCCTCTTTTGCTATGTTGGAAGAATTTCTTTGATCCATTAATGTCCAGTAGCTTTATGCAATGTCCAGAAGTGTTAAGAATGATTGTGTCACCTCTGAACATGTGAATTTTTATTATGCACTAACCCTCTAATGAGTTGTTTCGAGTTTGGTGTGGAGGAAGTTTTCAAGGATCAAGAGAGGAGTATGATGCAATATGATCAAGGAGAGTGAAAGCTCTAAGCTTGGGGATGCCCCGGTGGTTCACCCCTGCATATTCTAAGAATACTCAAGCGTCTAAGCTTGGGGATGCCCAAGGCATCCCCTTCTTCATCGACAACATTATCTGGTTCCTCCCCTGAAACTATATTTTTATTCCGTCACATCTTATGTACTTTGCTTGGAGCGTCGGTTTGTTTTTGTTTTTTGTTTTGTTTGAATAAAATGGATCCTAGCATTCACTTTATGGGAGAGAGACACGCTCCGCTGTAGCATATGGACAAATATGTCCTTAGGCTCTACTCATAGTATTCATGGCGAAGTTTCATCTTCGTTAAATTGGTATATGGTTGGAATTGGAAAATGCTACATGTAGTAACTCTAAAATGTCTTGGATAATTTGATACTTGGCAATTGTTGTGCTCATGTTTAAGCTCTTGCATCATATACTTTGCACCCATTAATGAAGAAATACTTAGAGCTTGCTAATTTGGTTTGCATATTTGGTTTCTCTAGAGTCTAGATAACATCTAGTATTGAGTTTTGAACAACAAGGAAGACGGTATGGAGTCTTATAATGTTTACCATATGTCTTTTATGTGAGTTTTGCTGAACCGTTCATCCTTGTGTTTGTTTCAAATAACCTTGCTAGCCTAAACCTTGTATCGAGAGGGAATACTTCTCATGCATCCAAAATCCTTGAGCCAACCACTATGCCATTTGTGTCCACCATACCTACCTACTACATGGTATTTATCCGCCATTCCAAAGTAAATTGCTTGAGTGCTACCTTTAAAATTCCATCATTCACCTTTGCAATATATAGCTCATGGGACAAATAGCTTAAAAACTATTGTGGTATTGAATATGTACTTATGCACTTTATCTCTTATTAAGTTGCTTGTTGAGCGATAACCATGTTTCGGGGACGCCATCAACTATTCTTTGTTGGATATCATGTGAGTTGCTATGCATGTCCGTCTTGTACGAAGCAAGAGAGATCTACCACCTTCATGGTTGGAGCATGCATATTGTTAGAGAAGAACTTTGGGCCACTAACTAAAGCCATGATTCATGGTGGAAGTTTCAGTTTGGACATATATCCTCAATCTCATATGAGAATAATAATTGTTGCCACATGCTTATGCATTAAAGAGGAGTCCATTATCTCGTTGTCCATGTTGTCCCGGTATGGATGTCTAAGTTGAGAATAATCAAAAGCGAGAAATCCAAAATGCGAGCTTTCTCCTTAGACCTTTGTACGGGCGACATGGAGGTACCCCATTGTGACACTTGGTCAAAACATATGCATTGCAAAGATCCGGTAGTCCAAGTTAATTAGGACAAGGTGCGGGCACTATTAGTATACTATGCATGAGACTTGCAACTTGTAAGATATAATTTTCATAACTCATATGCTTTATTACTACCGTTGACAAAATTGTTTCATGTTTTCAAAATAAAAGCTCTAGCACAAATATAGCAATCGATGCTTTCCTCTTTGAAGGACCATTCTCTTTACTTTTATGTTGAGTCGGTTCACCTATTTCTCTCCACCTCAAGAAGCAAACACTTGTGTGAACTGTGCATTGATTCCTACATACTTGCATATTGTACTTGTTATATTACTCTATGTTGACAATTATCCATGAGATATGCATGTTACAAGTTGAAAGCAACCGTTGAAACTTAATCTTCCTTTGTGTTGTTTCAATACCTTTACTTTGATTTATTGCTTTATGAGTTAACTCTTATGCAAGACTTATTAATACTTGTCTTGAAGTACTATTCATGAAAAGTCTTTGCTTTATGATTCACTTGTTTACTCATGTCATTACCATTATTTTGATCGCTGCATCCACTACATATGTTTACAAATAGTATGATCAAGGTTATGATGGCATATCACTTCAGAAATTATCTTTGTTATCGTTTTACCCGCTCGGGACGAGCGAGAACTAAGCTTGGGGATGCTTGATACGTCTCCGACGTATCGATAATTTCTTATGTTCTATGCCATATTATTGATGATACCTACATGTTTTATGCACACTTTATGTCATATTCGTGCATTTTCCGGAACTAACCTATTAACAAGATGCCGAAGTGCCAGTTCCTGTTTTCTGCTGTTTTTGGTTTCAGAAATCCTAGTAACGAAATATTCTCGGAATTGGATGAAACAAAAACCCCGGGGGCCTATTTTTCCACGGAGCTTCCAGAAGACCGAAGAACATACGAAGTGGGGCCACGAGGTGGCGACACCACAAGGCGGCGCGGCCTAGGGGGGGGCCGCGCCGCCCTATGGTGTGGCCCCCTCGTCGGGCCCCGACTCGCCCTTCCGCCTACTTAAAGCCTCCGTCGCGAAACCCCGATGCGAAAAACCACGATACGGAAAACCTTACCGAGACGCCGCCGCCGCCGATCCCATCTCGGGGGATTCTCGGAGATCTCCTCCGGCACCCTGCCGGAGAGGGGATTCATCTCCCGGAGGACTCTACACCGCCATGGTCGCCTCCGGAGTGATGAGTGAGTAGTTCACCCCTGGACTATGGGTCCATAGCGGTAGCTAGATGGTTGTCTTCTCCTCATTGTGCTTCATTGTTGGATCTTGTGAGCTGCCTAACATGATCAAGATCATCTATCCGTAATTCTATATGTTGTGTTTGTCGGGATCCGATGGATAGAGAATACCATGTCATGTTAATTATCAAGTTATTACATATGTGTTGTTTATGATCTTGCATGCTCTCCGTTACTAGTAGATGCTCTGGCCAAGTTTTTACTCTTAACTCCAAGAGGGAGTATTTATGCTCGATAGTGGGTTCATGCCCAGTGGCGGAGCCAGGATTCGAGCAAGCCCCGGGCCAATATTAAGCGCAAAAGGAAAATTTAAAAAATCCATATAATTGCACACAAAATTGGGGAAGATTGCAATGATACACATGATTTCAGCACAAAACCATGAATCAGTGCAAGTCTGGACTGTCGGCATAACCCAATCCAATCAAAGACAACATGACCAAAAATTACGTAGCTCATGTGGGAGCTGCAAGCCGAACCGTTGAGCAGTGGACTGATTGAGTGGAGGCTGGACTAGTTATCACGTAGTGGAGATGCACCAGAGCTTCGCCGGCTGACGGTCGCTGGGTCACGCGCAGAAGGAAGGTTGAGGTGGCCAATGGCGGCGGCACAACAGCCAAGCAGCAGATCCGGGAGCCTGCGTGCCTATGGTGTTAAGCCAGCTAGCGGTGACGACTGCGTGGCGGCGCGCGCGTCCTGCCGGAAGGATCGTGCGTTCGTTTGATGACACGATGCCGGCCTGCTCGTTTTGGTCATCTTGGACATGTTGATGCAACAAAGATGGTGTTGTAGTGGGCTGCAAGCGGGGCCAAATCCAAAATGCATATTGGTAGCAGGCTGGAAAAGATCCTACGCCCTGGGCCATGGCCCTGGTTGCCCGGGGCGTAGCTCCGCCCCTGTTCATGCCTGCATTGACACCTGGGACAGTGACAGAAAGTTCTAAGGTTGTGTTGTGCTGTTGCCACTAGGGATAAAACATTGGCGCTATGTCCGAGGATGTAGTTGTTGATTACATTACGCACCATACTTAATGCAATTGTCTGTTGCTTTGCAACTTAATACCGGAGGGGGTTCGGATGATAACCTCGAAGGTGGACTTTTTAGGCATAGATGCGGTTGGATGGCGGTCTATGTACTTTGTCGTAATGCCCAATTAAATCTCACTATACTTATCATGTCATGTATGTGCATTGTTATGCCCTCTCTATTTGTCAATTGCCCGACCGTAATTTGTTCACCCAACATGCTTTTATCTTATGGGAGAGACACCTCTAGTGAACTGTGGACCCCGGTCCATTCTTTAATACTTGAAATACAAATCTGTTGCAATACTTGTTTTTACTATTTTCTCTGCAAACAATCATCTTCCACACAATACGGTTAATCCTTTGTTACGAGCAAGCCGGTGAGATTGACAACCTCACTCGTTTCGTTGGGGCAAAGTACTTTGGTTGTGTTGTGCGGGTTCCACGTTGGCGCCGGAATCTCCGGTGTTGCGCCGCACTACATCCCGCCGCCATCAACCTTCAACGTGCTTCTTGGCTCCTCCTGGTTCGATAAACCTTGGTTTCTTTCTGAGGGAAAACTTGCTGCTGTGCGCATCATACCTTCCTCTTGGGGTTGCCCAACGAACGTGTGAAATACACGCCATCAGATTGCTACCTCATGCCGACACGCTTTGTGTTATTAGGTACGAGGTGCATCAAGACCCCGGAGAGGAGGACACACCATGGTCAAAAGTAGGAGAGGAGCAGCTGGACGAGAAGATGCACGTGGAGCTGGACCCGACGTCATCCGAAGCGCGCCAAGGAAGGGAAGGAGCCAGCCGGTCCAGGACCCGGTCTGACCGGATTCCTGACCGGGCGCCCCGGTCCAAACCGGGCTCTTCGCTGACTGCAATCGGGCACGTTACTGCGCCTCCGGGACCCCTCTCCGGTCGCCCTCCGGTCTAGGACCCGGTCTGGACCGGACGCCCCGGTCCCAGGGCCGGTCTGACCGGGCTCCTGACCGGATTCGTCGAATTGCCTTGTCAAAACTGCTTAAGTCGTGTACTTCGTACCTTTTCGCCATGTGTCGCCCTGTAGGCCTATATAAGTACCCAGGACGCCCCCTTTCACTCTTTAGACATAATCTGAGCTTAAAACTACTTTTGAGCTTTGTCTCCCTAGGGTTAGATCCCCTTTGTAATCAAGGCTACTCTTGTTGAGGATTTGGATACTTGTGATTGAGATTCTAGTGTGCTCTACTCTCTCTCTCTCTCTCTCTCTCTCTCTCTCTCTCTCTCTCTCTCTCTCTCTCTCTCTCTCTCTCTGTCTCTCTCTCGCCGGTCTTCGTCTCCAACCCCGATCTCTCATCCGGAATTCTACCTAGTGTCTCTTCCGGTTGATTCTATTGGCGTGGTCCATCGAGCCACGAGAGTAAGAATTCGATTGTATCGGGTTGGCGTGCGTGTGTTTGTTCTTCGCGTTCTTCGCGTTCTTCCTCCTCTCCCTCTTTTCCCCCTTTGGATTTGGGTCAATCGCGAGATCGGGCCACAAACTAGGTCTTAGACCTCATCAAAACTGATGGACAAACTGAAGTAATAAATAGAACATTGTATACTATGATGTGGACTGTTTTGAAGAAGAACTTATAATTGTGAGAAGAATGTTTAGCTCATATTGAATTTGCTTACAATCGTTCACTGCATTCTACCACTAAGATGTGCCCATTTGAGATTGTGTATGATTTTGTTCCACGTGCACCTATTGATTTATTGCCTTTACCATCTTCCGTGCAAAATAATTTAGATGCTACACAACATGTTGAATTGATATTACAATTGCATGAGACTACTTAAGACAACATAGAACGCATGAATGCTAAGTATAAAATTGCTGGGGATAGAGGAAGAAAGCAAGTTGTGTTTGATGTTGGTGATCTTGTTTGGTTGCATTTGCGCAAAGACCGTTTTCCTGAATTGCCAAGTCTAAATTAATGCCATGCGCTGCTAGTCCTTTTAAGGTGTTAGAGAAAATAAATGATAATGCATATAAACTTGATCTTCCTACAGAATTGGGTCCTGTTAGTCCTACATTTAACATTGCAGATTTGAAGCCTTACTTTGGTGAAGAAGATGAGATCGCGTCGAGGACAACTTCAATTCAAGAAGGGGAGCATGATGAGGACATCCCATCTATTGATACAACCGCTGTACCTACAACCACACAAATACAAGGACCAATTACTCGAGCTCGTGCCAAGCAACTTAACTATCATGAACTTTTATTTCTTGAAACTATTCCTCACATACATGAGAATATGATGCTGCCTAAATCAGATGTATTTGTTACTCTTATGAATGATGGACCTAGCATGGACAGGAGGGACAAGCTTTGGAGCATGATCGTGCATGGAGATGGCAGCAAACATGTGAGGATTGAAGAGGACGCTGCAAGTGGAGATTTCAGAACTTTGAAGCCACCATAATTGAAGATGAAGATATGGACGAAATATAGAGTTTTTCACTTCATAATTTCGTCCATATGATTACATGGTGCTGCGTCACCTTTAGTTTTGGGCCAGACCCATGTTATTTTCGCATGAATTAAGTCAGCCACTTTTTAGAGTCTGTATTGAAGGGGAAAGACCTTCTAGGGTTTGGTTCGGCCACCATACACATGGCTGGCCGAAACCCCACCTTTTACCTCCTTTAAATACCACCATAGCCGTCACGTTTAGACTCGGATTTTGATTAGATTAAAAGTTAGACATTGCTGCAACTCTCGTGTACTTCTTTTGAGGTCAACGCCCAGAACAAGACCGACTATTCGGAATCCCACCTTATTCAATAAAGGTTTCATCTTTCATCCGCAATATTCTGATTGCAATATTAGTTCTTACTTGTTCTCGATTTCAGGTAGGATCTAAGACTCTCGCTGGTCAGGCTGATCGTGCAACCGCAAGATCAGTAACTTCCGAAGATTGTCCTAGCGAGTGCATTGGCGCATGAGCTTTGCACGTGTAGTCGGATCGTCAAGCACGAACTCCACCAACAAATCGACGTTATCTTCATGTCATCGAAAGATCGGACACCTTTTCCCTATCAATCAAGGATTATCAAGCTAGGGTTCGAGGCGTGCAGTTCATCTTCACGTTGCTTGCTGGATTCGTTCCTCTTCTCCAAGTTGCGTTCATCGCGTTATTAGGAGATTCTATCTACTGGTTGTCTCGCTGTGAAAGATAGGGCAAACTCGAAGAGGATGAGGTGGGATCCTCGTATCACAAGTGTTCAAGTTAGGAACTTGTTCATTTTAGTATTGTAATAATATGTTCAAGCACCAGTTCAAAATTCATAATTTTGGAAAACTAAAGTTTGTTCATCGTAGTCTTAAATGATTAAACTAAAATCTCTAAGTACGAAAAAATGTTCAAGTTAGAAAATTGCTCAAATTTTAATTGAGAAATGCTAAATTTAGGAAACTTTTCAAATTTCATAATTTTGAAAATTTGAAATTCATTCTTCGTATGTATATGTTGAACAAAACTTAATTTTTTTCTCTACAATAATTAAGTATATTTATTCAAAAATATCATGTCAGATTAATGTTAAAGGTAGTAACGTTCATGTCTCCTAATTTCGATTTTTTTTTTGTTTACTTTAGAAAACCGTACAGATTTCTTAAATAAGAAAACTATGATCTATATCCAAGTTAAAAAAATGTTCAACTTTTTTTTTTACTTTAGAAGTGTTCAACTTAGAAAACCGTTCAAATCCCATAATTTAAAATTTTAAAAATTGGTTCAACGTAGGTATTTGTTTGAACCAAATATTATGTTTATTTTTATTCTCCACAAAACTTAGGTTCATTTCTAAAATTTTGTTGACGTTTGATTTAGGTGCAAGGTAGAAAGCAATTCATTTGAGTATTGAAATAATATGTTCAAACAAGAAACCGTTCAAATTTCATAATTTCAGAGATTTATAATTAGTTCAGTCGTAAATATATGTTTGAACAAAACTAAAGTTCAATTTTATTCTTTTAAAAACGTAAGTTGATTTGTAAAACTTTCTTCATGTTTGATCTATGTTCAAGGTATAAAACAATTAATTTCAGTACTGAAATAATATGTTCAAATAAGAAACCGTTCAAATTTCATAATTTTGTAAAACTAAAATGTGTCCATCGTAGTTATATGTTTGAACGAAAGCTTAATTTCATTTTTGTTCTTTACAAAAATTAAGTTCATTTATTGATTTATGTTCAAGGTTGAAACTGTTCATGCTTCAAAATTTTCCGAGAAACCGTTCAAGTTTCTTAAATGAGCAAACTAAAATCTGTATCCATGTATGATAAATATTGAAGTTGAAAAGTTGTTCAACTTTTACACCATAATTAAAGTACTCCCTCCATCCAACAAAGATATCTCATTTTTATCTAAATTTAAATATATCTATACACTAAATAACGTCTAGATACATCTAAATTTAGATAAAGTTCGACGTCTTTTGTTGGATGAGCGAGTATGATAAATGTTTAGTTTGACAATATATTTGGTGCTTTCCTGGCCAATGCACACACAAATACAGAAGACTACTAATCAGTTGTGAATAGCAAGAATGAGTAGCGAAACAGAACAATCGGTTGCGGAACAGAAGAAACAATTGAGAATCAGTCTACCATGCTTCAAATCAAATCAGCCAAACGTAACCTAACCCACCCGGGGCGGTACAAATCGGAAGGCAAACCGAACGAGATTTTGGGCCAAGCCCACGTACGTACGGGGGTGTGCGGCACCTACACTGTGCCGACCTGCTCGGCGTAAAGGAGCGCAATCCCTATTCTCCGCTCAACGCGGGAGCGAGCGGACGCTCCGCTCAGAGCGGGATCGAGTTGGGCCGGCCCATTAGCGACGAAATTGGTTTTCCTTCGTTTTTTTGCTTCAGCTTTCTCATTTTCAACTCGTTTTTTATTTGATTCTGCTGGTTTTCTCTCTCCAGTTTTTTGTTTTGCCAATTGATCTTTTTTGAACTTTCCAAAATTTGAATTTTTTCGACTTTTAACGTTTTTTAAGTATGAACATTTTTAGATTTGAATATTTAAAATTTGAACAATTTTTTAGTTTAAACAATTTTTATTTTGAACACTTTTTGATATGAACATTTTTCGGCATTTGAACAATTTTCAGATTTGATCTTTGTTTGAAATTTCCATACTTTTTAATTTGAACATTTTTCAATTTGGAACTTTTTCATATTTGAACATTTTTTAATTTGAACATTTCCGAAATTTTAAAAAATTTTGATTTAAAAATTGTTTTGATTTCAAAAACATCAATATTTTTTAAATCTTTCAGGTTAAGGAAATGTTCCTTTTGGAAAATCGTTCAAATTTGAAATTTGTGTAGTTTTAAAATTGTTTAAATTCAAGAATCGTTCAAATTTAAAAATGTTCAAATTAGAAAATCTTTCAAATTTTAAAATGTTCAAATTCGTAAATCATTCAAACTTAAAATTGTTCAAATTCAAAAAATTCCGTTCACGAAATATTTCCGTTCACGACCTTTTTTTGTTCCGTTCACGATATTTTTCTAGTCACAACTACTTTTTTGTTCACAATTTTTTTGTTCTTCGCAAATGTGTTTATGACATTTTTCTTGGCACCTTCCTTTTCTTTTCTACGTAAATTGGTTCACGGCTTTTTCGGTTTACGACATACTTTTCATGTTCACAACCTTTTTTCAATTCATGATCTTTTTTTGTTCTTCGCAAATTTGTTTAGGGTCTTTTTCTTGTCACGACCCTTTTTATGTTCTTCATAAATTAGTTCATGGCTTTTTTTGTTCACGGGCATTTTTCTGTTCATGGACTTTTCTCAGTTCACGAACTTTTTTATTTCTTCTATTTTATTTTTGTTCTTTGCAAATTGGTTCATGGCCTTTAACTGATAAATTATTTTTTTCTTAAAAAAATCGTTAAAATAAGATGAGTGTTGTCATTAGAAATCGTTCACCATAAATGAAAAAATCATTGCATAAAAATAATATGTTCACATATTATTCAAATATTGTTCACGTGGTTCGTTCAAATTTTTGAAGATCAACCTAGTTGTTCGGGTTTTGAACTTATGAACTTCAGCACATAGTAGTACTTATTTAGTTTAATCCATTTCAAATGTATGTGACGTGAAGATCCATTGCAATGTTTCTTTGTGAAGATTTACTTTCTAGCGAGGAACCAGGCGAGAGAAAAAGAACGGCGAACCAATCGAGTAAAAAAGCACACGGAAAAAAACTAAAGCGGACGAGAGAAAACAACGTGAAAAGAAAGAGTTTGCTAACGGAAATATGACGAATCGAACCAACAGTGCGGACTCGCGCCCTCGCGGAAACCACTACTTGGGCCGAGCCCATTTCCTAACGGGAGTATGCGGAGGTTCCGCTTAAAGCGAAGAATAGGGACGGGCAAATCCTATTCGATTGTTTAAATTTAGAATATGTTCTGATTTAAAATGATGACTTTCCAAAAACAGAAAATGTTTAATTTTGAAAACTGGAAATGTCCCTGGATGAAACGTGCATGCATATGCACGTTAACCTCACCTTGCCCTGAATATCTATGCAACTACACTAGCTGGCTGGAATCTACTCACGCAGCGAGCCAACTTCAAGTTGAGCTGCGTCACGTGGTCGTCGTGTTGGGCCAGGCCCATCTGGAAAACGCCATGAGCGGAGCGGCGCGGCGCGTCCAGCCTCAGCTCCTTCCTGTCTCCAGCCGAGTCAAAATCCCGAGGGAAGAGAAAGAGGAAAAAGGAAAATGGCGGCGGCGGCGCTTCGTCCGGCGATCCTCCGCCACATCCGCCTCTTGCCCACCACGGTGGCACCTCTCGCCGCTGCCGCCGCGGCGGGCCAGCCCCACGCCCAGGCGCTGTGGCTCACGCGGCCAATGTCCTCCCACGACGCGCACCTCACCCGCGACGAGGTCGTAGACCGCGTTCTCGATGTCCTCAAGAGCCACCCCAAGGTTGACCCCTCCAAGGTAACTTCAATTCCGCATCGCGTCGTGCTGGCCCGGATCGATCCAAACCCAAACCCTAAGTCCCTAACACGGAGCACGGTCCTCAGGTAACCCCCGATGCACACTTCGACAAGGATCTGGGGCTGGACAGCTTGGACACGGTGGAGGTGGTGATGGCGATTGAGGAAGAGTTCAAGCTCGAGATCCCCGACTTGGAGGCCGACAAGATCGACTCCATGCAGCTCGCTATCGAGTACATCGTCAACCACCCCATGGCCGGCTGAGTGTCCCCCTTCCGATTGCCCTTGTCCCTGGGTGAGGCTTTTCTTGTTTCTGTTTCGGACGATGAATAATTGACTCGAGTTGTTCAGGAAAACTTGTCCCTGTTGCTCCGTCTTGTGTCGGTCAATATTGATCCTGGATGGAAGTGTGCAATTGAAAGAAAGCTAGAGCCAACATCGGAACGGTAGTGTAAGTCTTTTGTCGTCATTGTTTCGTGTTCAGATAATCTGAAGCCACCCTTATTGACAATACTGTCCCACCAAAACTTTGGCTAGTGCTGGACTGCTGGTTGCCATCCCAACCAAGAAAGAACTCAATGCCTCATAAAAAGTAAGACGCAAGTTTAGTAGCTGCTGACAAAAAAAAAAACAACATGAAAGTTTAGCAACTGCAGTTCTATATGATTCTAAAGCAACAGATCCATTTCTGATATATAGATGGTAAGCTCATCTTTGTTGCACCTACACTTCAAAACAAGAAACATCATGGCCGACACCTAGCTGCAGGGGACAAACTAAAGCATGCCAGCAGCCAGCATCATGTATGTATAGTCTAATAAGCTAAGCATGATGAAATGCTGAACATATAACCACTCATTTCATGAGAACTATCTGCATATAGAGCATCTGAATCCCTCACACAATGTGCTTTAAAACAAATAAGTGGTGCCAGTATAATAAGGGTAAAGCACCTACGTGCGAAGAACCATATCAAGAAGGAACTGAAACTACAAAATGCAAAGAAACAACTAAGGCAACACTACTGTCAGATTCAATCAGGAAGTTGCTGGGTTGTGCACAGAGAGGCTACAATACTGATTGCATGAAAATCTATCTTCTTAATCTGGCAATCCAGTTTACAAATTGAAAAATAAATCTCGTAATTACAAAAGTGTGTAGAAAAGAGAGCATGTAGCAGTTATGGAGCTATCAATACTGATATAGTATGTAAACACAATAATGCTTATATATAATCAAGATAACGATTATCAATAAACAGCCGATAAATTTATATATATACAACATGGGAGTATGGATAACCTGATCGACATACCTCTAGCTTATCTTTATTCTCCCTATGACATTTTGGAAGGGGACAAAATTCTTCTGCCAGCCTGCACTCTTGTAAATTTTCCAGAGAAACAACATTTGGTGCAACTTTTATACATGACTGCCCAAGAACAAAGAAATAGTTTTTTTCTGATACTTCTTGGATAATTTCGTTCGTAGTCTGCAGAACAAAAAAAGCAAGCTGCTGAAGAGATCTCAAAGTGACAGGCCCTCAGCACCTCTTGAAAAAAGATATTTAAGCCAGGAAGTAAGAACAATATCATTTAGGAATCCACACTCTAATAAATTTGGACTAACTATATCTAGGTGTTCTCGTAGTATAAAATGAATGGATATACCTAGATACAGATCCATGAACTGCACTTATTGATAAACTCAAATGACATGCTGCCTAGCATTTTTAAAAGTAGATCCATATAGCATCTATCTGCTGGCTGAGGTTCAATAAATTATATAAGTTAAAATCTCCTAAGAGCACTAAGCTCCCAGGGTTGCGCGCCCTCCTGGTTGATTTGCCGGTCCTTGTCATGGACCCCACCGGAGCCCCACCTGGAGGGATGTTCGCTCTGCGTTTTCTCCATTCGGTGATGGGCCGTGGTTTGGTCAGCGCGTGTCGTCGCGACGCCGTGTCTACGCGTCGGCGAGGCCTAGGAGTTGAGCGTCGGTTCGGGGTTGGTTTGACCGGGGGTTGGTTCTTCATGTTTCTTGGCTGCGGCCTGGGGCGGCAGTTCTCCTCGCCCAGTCGTGCTCTGCTCGTCCTCTTCGTTCTTGCATTTGCGGCGGTGCACGCGGTTCTTCGACGGTGTCGATGTAGCCGCCGGTCCTCTCTGTCGCGCCTGCTTTCTCTGAGCTGGTTCGTTTTCCTCTTTTCTTCTCTGAATTTTTGTGGCTGGTTTGTGATGTGTGCCCTGGATCTGTGATGGGAGTGCGGGAAAAGTGCAACTCTACCTTTTCTCTTCCGCACGTTTGCGCCGCCGGCGAATTCCATCGCCGTCGCGATGTAATGGCTGCCGAAGGGGGGATGCGGAATCTGCAGGAGGCCGCTGGCCGCAGCCCTCGCCTGCGCAACCGATGAGGAAGCGCAGCATCAGCGTTGGACGGGACGTCCGCCGCCTCCAGGGTTGCCTTCCTCGGCCAGCACCTTCAACAACGTCCATGACACACCCCACCCGCACACACACAGCTCGGTTTGAACCCTACTGTAGATCAAGATTCGATCTCAAAGAAAACCGTGGGCGTTTTACCCGCATTTTTCTTTCTCCCTGCTCAATGCGTGCACTGCCCCTAGCCATCATCTGTTGGTGAAAGGAAATTTGTAGGGTAAATTCATTTGGGATGTTTGGACAGGGGGATTTTGGTGAGTGTATTTTCGTTAGCTGTGTCAGTTGCAAAAATATCCTAGATATTAGATTCTCTGTTTTCTAATACAGTACATATAAAGGCTTGATAATATGTTTTTCCATGCGACTAACAAAGTAATGTTGTACAAGTGCATCCGTGATGTGAGTACCCTGTTAGTACATCTGCTGAGATGAATTGTAAACTTATACCATAATTGCTATTAGCAGCAGTATGACTTCATTATCTAGAATTTCTTTGGTTCCTTTTTATTATCTATGTTTATAGAGGAGTGGACCCACCTGATAATTAATTTATGATTTTTTTGTGTGATTAGGTGCATTGTCTTTAATCATTAATTAGGGAACACACCTCAGTTTCTTTGTAGTTTGCTTCACAGACTGTGAGGCAATGTTCTATAGCCATGGTATGGCTTTGTATTTACTGCTGCCATTTTCTTCATTTGTCGTTGGCATTTTCTTGAAAGATGCAAGTCATGCAAAATTAGATCATGCTCATCATAATGAACTCAGATGATGCTGTAGTCATTTTTTCCCTTTTGGGGACTGAAGTTGTTAGATTGATTGCATACCAACTTCATCTTGATGTGCTTAAGAAAAGCACTCAAGTTGGTTCAAGTGGATCCTGTCAACCACTAATCATTTCTAGGGAGATGAGCTCTTATATTAGTTACTGAAAGACTTACACAATGAGATCCATAGACATTATTCTAGCGGCACCACAAGGTATAATATGTTGTAGCTCATCCCACAATATATAGTGTGTAACAACGCTACTGGTAAATTCCGCCTTGTTAATATCGGCTGAAATAAACACTGATATCAGGGCACCAGACACTCATACTGTAATAGAAATAGCTTCATGGCAGAGGCAACTTTTTCAGATGCAAAAACATTTCGAGATACAACTTGCAGAAGGTTAACTAACGGTCTAAGGCAGGATCAAGGACCTGCTTAATGTTTTGCTGGTCGTCATTGTCCCCTTCCAATTTATCAATTTCTCTTCCTTGAACTACTTAGTGGAGTTATACCTGAAATAAGATTGTAGATGAAGTTTAGAATGTATATGTCAACTAATTTCCAATCTTGCCTGCAGTCGACCATGTGTTAGTTTTTTGTTCTCAATGAACACAAAACACCCTGCTCAAGCAACACCATTATATGTACTTGTGATGTCAACCTCTGCAATTTATTAAGCATAGGCCGTTCATATAAGTTTACAGGCTCTTTTAAGCAACGATAGCATAAGTACCCGTGGTATACTCATGGAAAGGATACAAAGTACATAGGACTGGTCATTCTTTTGTTTTAATGAAGGTCCAGGTTTAGCTAACAACTTGGAAGAAGAGTTTGAGAATCTGTAAGATTAGAGGTAAGGGGTATTGGATGGATACCCATATATCTGAAGTAACTAAATAATATTTGGTAACCTAGATTAGTTTCAGAAGATTCCATCTGGCTTCATATTTCCATTTTGAAGGCGTGCATAGAACCTGGAACTCAGTGTATATTTTAAAGGTACATGGCTCGGGAGACAATTATTTGTTGCTTAGAATCCACAGTTCCTTAGCACTACAAAAGGTAAGCAGCTTGTGTACTGATATAGTAGAGGTTAGATGTTTTCCTTATTTGGGTAACACAACTCACTGGAGGATTGTTCTGATAAAATAGTCGCTCTGATAAAATAGCTGGGAACTGGACTGTAGTTCTTACATTGTTTGTGAATAATGGAATTAATGATATTTCATAAGTGTGATTTTTTAGCTTAAATATTATTCTGAATGTGAGAGGCGATGTAATGTTTGTAAGTGAAAAAAAAACTAACATAAGATATACCAACATTGATTACCGGTGAGACCTGATAGGTATTCAAACAAAAGATGCAGTTGCAATTGCTGATGTCAAATATGCTGTGATCAAATTGTCAAAATACCAAATCAGGCATCCCAGAATGTATGGATGGCACCCTGATTCTAGATCTATCGTTATTTTTTCTTACAACGATCATTTTGTGGAGCAGTTTGATTTCTATGTGCTGTTCCCACATATTAATTAAGTGTTTCTCAAATTCTCGGGTTAGACATGCTATCAAACAATCTGCAATCTCAGAAGAGCTCTAAGCTCCCTAGCTTTTGAGCGGAAGTGGAGGGATCTGACGGATTTGCAGCTCAGTGCTTTAGTCTTAGGTGGGCAGCTGTTCTGAGACCATCTGGTGTCTGCCTCTCCTGAAGAGGATAGCCTGTGGAGGCATCTTACACTGCGCCGAGTAGTAGTTACATGAGTAGGTACAATTAGAGCTGCAGATACTGCCCAGTATCATGCCCTGTTTATTTAGCATCAAAGATATGTTTATGGAACTGTGCCCGCCACATCTGATGCGCATGATGCTCTAAATTAGAGGATACACAGGGCGAGCATCTTCACTACAACTGTATAAGCCTATGAAAAGTCGCGTGACAAATCTAAATGCGGGTATCGGAGGACGGCGCAGCAGAGCACGCTAGGTCCATCTAGTAGATAGCAAAGAGCCATGTGTTCTGTGCAACTACTGCAGATTGGGGGCATCGAGCTGGAGCGTAGGGCTTAATGAGGCATGGGATGTGAGCATGCACGTGCGCGGTATAAGTTGTGTTCAGTGTCAGATTGCCTAACTCAATGAGATATAACAGGTCTTTCACATGGTGAATTTTCTCTTCTAGATGATCTAACCAACAAATAGGTACCAGTGGCAGGAGTAAGTTGCACCATGATGAAATAACGCATATAGCCCACTGGAATTCATCTAATATTCCAGTATCATTTCGTTTCCCATGAAAGAAGGGTGTCACAACAATAGGTGCATACTAAATGCATTCTGGTTTTCAAATTCTTGCACAATGTGATAAAAACTTTCAAATAAATTCAATACAGACTGATAGGTGATCAGAGTGAGATCCTTTCAAGTCTAAATCAAATTATTATTAAGGATCCTATATTAACAGAAGCACTGAACATAGAGTCATTGGTGACAGATCAACCATGTATTGACTAAATGTAAGACATCGCAAAATTTGCAATTTGTTTTGTTAATATTCTGATGACCGGGGCCGCCAAGCCTCAAGCACTTATCAATTTTTCCGAGCGGGGAATCCAAAATGAAATGCAAAAATTAGTTTTATGAAAGAAATGTGAAAACGTAGCAAATGTTGTGTACAAAAGATAGTAACATTTAATGTTCAGATGGATAGTAGGCACCTGCTGAAGATAATACTGCTACATCAGATCTGAAGTGCACGATTGTACAATAGCTTGAGTAAATCTTCCAATATCAGCAATAACTTGGAATCACTTAGCATGCTGACATGTGAATGAGCAACAAAACAATTTGTGTGAAACCACAACCTAGAGTAAAGTTTCTTCTATGAAATAAACTGACCCAAAGGCCAAGAAATATAAATGGCGCATCTGCCAAAGATGTCTAGGACAATCATGTTTGCCACACTGGGGAACAAGGGGTGCGGCCTGGAAAACTTGTTTAAGGAGACGTTCAGCACCTCAATCGCCGGAAAGAAAGCAGCAACAATATGTTATCTTCAGCTTTATAATTGGCGCAGCACTGGTGAACCTTCTGTGCAATTCATGTTGCCTTTTCAATTTGTTTTCAAAGGTTTCTTTAGATCGTCTAGCCCGAATCTCGTAACAAATTCAGTCAACCACAAAGCTATTTTGTGCCATGGATCATTCACATGACACATAACTACATCCAGTATAAGTTTATATAGGATAAATTTGCACCAACCTAAAAAATAAGATATCATCTTTTTCTAGGTCCAAAGAAAAGAAATTACAATCGTGAAGAACAAATTCAAAGGGAGCAGTATATAAGTTGGTTTGGTTGGACGGTTCTAGGAGTGACATAAGAATAGCATGTTTAATAGCTCAGTTGAAGTGCTGACAAATTTCAATATACCACCTGAAGAAGACATTTCAAATTCGTCATGAAAGAGAAACGAAAGTACAATTTAAACATTACATCGTAAAACAAGAAAACAAATGGTGATGCATATATTATACCAAACAGCAAAATTATGTAGACTGTAGTAAATAATCATGAAAAGCACATTCGAAAGATTATACTTGTACTCAAGATACTGCAAGTTCTTCACAGAAACATGGATATTCTTGCCTCTCACTGCGGGTGTCTTTTGCCTTTGAGCGGATTGCTGACGAGCGGTGAGCTTGGATGGTCTAGTTTGCTCAAGTTCTTCCTCAATCTCATCCACATGACCCTTGCCTCTCTTCTTGGATGAACCTGAGATGAAATCAACAAGATAGGAATGATAAATGAGTGCACACTAGCAAGGAGGCCAAAAACCAGAGCCTACACAGGATATTGAGTAACAGCAGAAAAATTCGCCAGGCCGGAAGTTCCGGTGAGAACCGGCGGAAGTTCCGCCCCGCGGCGGAAGTTCCGGACTTTGGAGCCGGAACATCCGGCTGTTCGAAAAATAGCACAGTTTCTCACCAGATCTGTGGCAATGGTTCGTCTAACCGCATTACCACAACATCCTATGCAAGATCTAGTCAAGGAAAGGCATCTAGAGAAGATCTACCATAGCATTGCCTAGAGTATGCCCTATTGTTCATCTAGTGAGGTCTACCCAAACATAGAGAGGGAGAGGGCACAAACCGGGGGGAGCCATGGAGGAGGAGAGGGAGTGGATGCCAATCCACGGAGCCGATCCAGCGGAGGTCGCCGGAGAAGGGAGATCCGGCCGGAGAGAGGAGCAGCCACCACAGGGAGAGAGAGAACTAGAACAGATCTTGGGTGGGGGAAAGTGAGGAGGCAAGAACTGCCTCCCCGTTCCCGACCGGATATGTAGTGGTTTCGTAAGGGCGGAAGTTCCGCTCGTTGGAGCCGGAACTTCCGGTCCCCCAGAAACCACCCCAATTGATCAGCAACAGCGGCAGGAGCTGGCAGAAAATTCCAGCCGGAAGTACCGGTCAGAACGACCGGAACTTCCGGTGAAACGGAAAAAGCTGTGCCAGGAACAGTTTTTCAAAGGAAGTTGGTGCACTCGGAGCGGGAAGAGGATATGGCTTAGATGAGATAGGCTTAGGACAGATGCGCCAAACTGTGAGATGGTACATGATCACTCATTTTTGCAAATAATGCAAATGAAGGCCAAAAGTGAGTGATTTCCCATAAACAAGGAGATGTCAATAAAACTCAATGAAGATCCAAATAACTCCAACTCTTCACAAAGAAGAGTGTGGTGGCCTAGGCCACCATATATGAGTGTTATGGTATGGCACCGCGAAGATATATCTTGGGTCCAAACCAATACTCATCATTGAAGCTCACATATCAACATATGATATAAAGAGAATGATTTCTTAATGTTGGCATTATGGGGGGGGATAGCTCAATAATTTAAACCGCACTCCCCTATTTCCATGCCCACATCTAAACCAAATAAAGTTTTGAGACAAAGGTGTGTTTGCAAGATGGTCAAGCTATACTCCTTGAATCAATGATATTTAGCTCATTCCTCAAATAAGAGAACCTTGCTTCATCAAGAGGCTTTGTGAATATATCGGCATGTTGATCTTTGGTAGGAACATAGATAAGCTCAATATCACCACGGGCAACATGATCCCTAATGAAATGGTTCCGGATCTCAATATGCTTCGTTCTTGAATGTTGCACCGGATTATAGGCAATCTTGATGGCACTTTCATTGTCACATAATAGAGGCACTTTGTCACAAATGACACCGTATTCCTTTAAAGTTTGCCTCATCCATAACAATTGAGTGCATCCACTTGCGGCGGCAACATATTCGGCTTCGGCGGTGGAGAGAGATATACAATTTTGCTTCTTAGAAGACCAACACACCAAGGACCTACCAAGGAATTGGCAAGCCCCGGAAGTTGATTTCCTATCATCCTTGTCACCCGCCCAATCCACATCGGTATAACCATTGAGAATAAAACTTGAGCCTTTGGGCTACCAAATACCATATCTTGGGGTATCAACCAAATATCGAAAGATTCTTTTGAGAGCCATCATGTGGCTCTCCTTAGGAGAAGCTTGATACCTTGCACACACACCAACACTCAACACTATGTCCGGTCTAGATGCACAAAGGTAAAGCAAGGATCCAATCATGGAGCGATATACCTTTTGATCCACCTCTTTACCATTGGGATCTAGTGCAAGATGACATTTGGTGACCATAGGAGTGGCCACACCCTTCATCTCGGTCATCTTGAACCTCTTGAGCATGTCTTGGAGATATTTTGCTTGATTGATGAAGGTTCCTTCCCTCAATTGCTTGATCTCAAAACCAAGGAAGAACTTCATCTCTCCCATCATAGACATCTCAAACCTATCGGTCATAAGCTTTGAGAATTCATCATTGAAAGCTTTGTTAGTCGAGCCAAATATAATATCATCAACATATAATTGGGAAACGAAAAGCTCCCATTGACCCTCTTAGTAAAAAGAGTGGGATCGATTAGCCCAACATCAAACTCACGGTCTACCAACAATTCTTTAAGGTGCTCGTACCAAGCTCTAGGAGCTTGTTTGAGACCATAAAGTGCTTTATCAAGCTTGTAGACATGGTTAGGAAAGTTGAGATCCTCAAACCCCGGGGGTTGCTTAACATAAACCTCTTCATGCAAAGGACCATTAAGAAATGCACTTTTCACATCCATCTGTTGTAACTTAAAGTTATGATGCGATGCATAAGCAAGAAGGATACGGATGGATTCAAGGTGAGCCACGGGAGCATAGGTCTCTCCAAAGTCAATTCCTTCAACTTGAGAGAAACCTTGAGCCACCAATCTTGCCTTGTTCCTCACAATATTTCCAAACTCATCTTGCTTGTTCTTGAATATCCATTTAGTGCCTATAACATTGCGGCACTCCTTTGGCTTCTTTACTAAGGTCCACACTTTGTTGCACTTGAAGTTGTTGAGTTCCTCGTGCATAGCTTCCACCCAATCCGAATCTTCAAGGGCTTCAAACACTTTCTTGGGTTCCACTACGGAGATATAAGCATGATGATTGCTAAAGTTAGCCAATTGCCTTCTTGTGGAGACTTTTGCTCGAACATCACCAAGGACCTTGTCATGTGTGTGTCCACGAATTTCAAGGGTCCTATCTCTTCTTGCTAAACGACGAGCCTCGATCTCCTCCTTGGTTCTTCTTGGCCTTGGAGGTGTCACTTGATCAACTTGATCATTTGGGTCCCCGTCTTGACCTTCAACTTGAGCTTCCTCAATTTCTTGAGGTTGCTCATCCTCATGTGCTTGATCTTGGACAATATTTGGTGAAGCGCAAATGTCAAATGGATACTCATCGGAGCCATCATGAATTCTTGGTTGATCTTGTCCTTGATCTTGTTCATGAGAGGGAGGGTTTTCTTCTTGTTCTTGGGTTGGTGCATCATTAGCTTCAAGAGATGGGGTTTGTTGATGTTGAGAGGATGAGGGCTCCACCGTGGTAGAGCATAGTTCTTCCCGAGATGCCACACCGTGTCCCTCAATGGGGCGGAAAAATCCCACACCCATTCTTACTATGGCATCTTGAGGTATTTCATCACCTGCACATACATCAACTTGCCCCACTTGGGAGCCATCATTTTCTTCGAACCTCACACTACAAGATTCGATGATAATCCCGGAGGCTATATCAAAGACTCTATAAGTGTGAGATTCGGCACCGTAACCAACAAATATACCCTCCAAAGCTTTAGGAGCAAATTTAGATAAACGAACTCCTTTGATTTTGTAGAAACACTTACACCCGAACACCTTGAAGTATGAGATATTAGGCTTGTTCCCGGTGAGTATTTCATATGGAGTCTTGTTCAAGCCCTTGCGGAGATAGAGCCGGTTAGAGGAGTGGCAAGCGGTGGAGATGGCTTCCGCCCAAAAGTTATAGCGGGATTTATACTCCGCCATCATAGATCTTGCCATATCCATAAGAGTCCGGTTCTTCCTCTCCGCAACACCATTTTGTTGAGGGGTGTAAGCAACGGAATATTGATGTCGAATCCCCTCATCACTAAGGAAATCATTGAGTGTATAGTTCTTGAACTCGGAGCCGTTGTCACTTCTTATTGCCATAATAAGGAGATTGTGTTGGCGTTGCACCTCGGTAGCAAAGTCAATGAATATTTGTTGAGTCTCATCTTTCGTCTTGAGAAAGTAGACCCAAGTGTATCTTGAGTAATCATCAACAATCACCAAGCAATGTTTCTTCGCACCAAGACTTGCATGAGTAACGGGACCAAAGAGATCCACATGAAGGAGCTCCAAGATCCTCTTGGAAGAGATGATAGTCTTGCTTGGATGCGGAGAGTCATGCATTTTGCCTTCAACACAAGCCCTACAAACACGATCTTTGGCAAAAGAAACATTTTCCATTAGTCCCACAATATGATTCCCCTTGTGAAGACTTTGCAAAGTTCTCATGTTGACATGGGCTAAGCGGCGGTGCCACAACCAACCCACATCCGCCTTTTCGAATAGGCACATCGCACTTGAAGTGGTGGTCCCCGAAAAGTCCACCACATACAAGTTATGTTCGCGATACCCAACGAAAGCGACTTTTAGAGTCTTGCTCCACAAGAGGACCACAATATCATTATCAATAAAGACGGCGAAACCCATCTTGCCAAGGGCGGAAACGGAAAGCAAATTGTAACCAAGGTTTTTGACAGGCATGACATCCACAAGAGTAATGTTGTGTGCAACCACAACCTTGCCAAAACCCAATACCTCAGATGTAGAATTATCGCCAAAGGAGACAGTGATATCATTTATATTGGGCCTCAACTCCTTGACGAGGTTCTTGCCGCCGGTCATATGACTTGTACATCCACTATCAAGTACCCATTTTGAACCTCCGGCGGCATAGTCCTACATGAGATCAATTCTTGGATTTAGGTACCCATTTCTCAATGGGTCCTCTTTTGTTAGCAACAAGGGTCTTTGGGACCCAAATAGACCAAGCAACATAACCATCATATGGGCCAACATATTTAGCATAAACATCACCATAATAATCTTTAAATAAAACATAGTGAGGGTTAGCATTTCCCGCATCATCATCATTAATGGTTTTGCCCTTAGGGGCTTCACCATTAGTGATATCTTTCTTCTTCTCTTGTGCGGGCTTGGCCTTTTGCTTGTTTGCCTTCTTTGCCTTGGCCCCATAACCAAGGCCCTCCTTCCCATTGTTTGATCTTTGCTTACTCAAGAGATCATCCAAAGAAAGTTTACTTTGGGGAGAGGAGGCCTTAGCAAGTTCATCCTTCAACCTAGCATTTTCCTCAATAACATCTGCATGATCACATGAAGGGGTAGAGGAACTAGGCACATCATATGAAGCAAGCCTAATTTGAAGTTGCTCATTTGACAAGATAGGAGAGTGTATTCACTCTTCAAAGCTTTGTGAGCTTTGTCTAGTTCATCTATATGTTGGAGATATGCCCAAGAGGCAATAATAAATTAGTTATTGTTATATCTTAGTGTTCATGATAAATGTTTACATCCCATGCTATAATTGTATTAACCGAAACATTGATACATGTGTGTTATGTAAACAACAAGGAGTCCCTAGTAAGCCTCTTGTATAACTAGCTTGTTGATTAATGGATGATCATGGTTTCGTGATCATGAACATTGGATGTTATTAATAACAAGGTTATGTCATTAGGTGAATGATATAATGGACACACACCCAAATGAGCGTAGCATAAGATCAAGTCATTAAGTTCAATTTGCTATAAGCTTTCGATACATAGTTGCCTAAGTCCTTCGACCATGAGATCGTGTAAATCACTTACACCGGAAGGGTACTTTGATTACATCAAATGCCATTGCGTAAATGGGTGGTTATAAAGATGGGATTAAGTATTTGGAAAGTGTGAGTTGAGGCATATGGATCAATAGTGGGATTTGTCCATCCTGATGACGGATAGATATACTCTGGGCCCTCTCGGTGGAATGTCATCTGATTAGCTTGCAAGCATATGAATGGTTCATAAGAGATCACATACCATGGTACGAGTAAAGAGTACTTGTTGGTAACGAGGTTGAACAAGGTATGGAGATACCGATGATCAAACCTCGGACAAGTAAAATATCGCGAGACAAAGGGAATTGGCATCGTATGTAAATGGTTCAATCGATCACTAAGTCATCGTTGAATATGTGGGAGCCATTATGGATCTCCGGATCCCGCTATTGGTTATTGCTCGGAGAGGAGTCTCGACCATGTCTGCATAGTTCGCGAACCGTAGGGTGACGCGCTTAAGGTTCGATGTCGCATAAGTAGATTCGGAATATGAGTTGGAGTCCGAAGTTTTTGTTTGGAGTCTCGGATGGGATCCAGGACATCACGAGGAGGTCCGGAATTGTCCGGAGAATAAGATTCATATATGGGAAGTCAATTTCCAGGGTTCGGGAAAAAGTCCGGTGTTTTGACCGGAGCTTCTAGAAGGTTCTAGAGGGCCACCAGTGGGCCCACCACCCCGGGAGAGGCCACATAGGCGCCACATGGCATAGTGGGTCCTACCCACCATGACATGTGGGCCTAGGCCGGCCCCCCCTTAGAGATAAGATCTATCTCTAGTTTAAATGGTTTAAATCTAGAGATAAGATCTATCTCCTAAAATAAATGGTTTAAATTAGGAGATAAGGGGGAAAACTTGGGGGAGGAGTTTGCCCCCCCATGTGGCCGGCCAAAGGGGGTAGGTGGGCCCTAGGGGAAACCCTAGGCCGACCCCCCACCTATATAAAGAGGGGAGGGAGTGGCCGGCCAAGGCACCCCATCTAGAAACCCTGGCCGCCCCCTCTCTTCCTCCTCCATATGCTGCGCAGGCTTAGGCGAAGCCCTGCAGCAATTCTTCTCCACCACCACCACCACGCCGTCGTGCTGCTGGGATTCCTGGAGATCTACCACACCTCCGCTGCCCGCCGGAACGGGGAGAGGAAGGGCTTCATCGACACCGTACGCGCGACCGAGTACGGAAGTGCTTCGCCGGATTGCAGCACCGGGGATGATCGTCTACACCAACAACGAGATCTGATCTCGTAGGCTTTGGAAATCTTCAAGGGTTAGTATCTTATCAATCTCGTTGCTTCGATCTTGTAGATTAGATCTTGGATGTTCCATAGATTAGATCTTGGTTTTATTCGTTTTGCGGTAGGAAATTTTTGTTTTCTATGCAACGAACCCCATCAGTGGTATCAGAGCCATGTCTATGCATAGATCTGTTGCACGAGTAGAACACAATGGTTTTGTGGGCGTTGATGCGTTTGTTGCTTTAGTTTGTGTACTTTGCATCTTGCGGGATGGTGGGATGAAGCGGCCCGGGCTAACTTTACATGACCGCGTCTCATGAGACTTGCTCCACGCTTGACATGAAACTTGTATTGCATAAGTGGCTTTGCGGGTGTCTCGTCTCTCCCACCATAGTGAAGATCCAATTTACTCTTTCTATTGACAACACTAGTATCACCGTTGTGGTTCATGTTCGTAGGTAGATTGGATCTTACTCGAAAACCCTAAACCACGTAAAATATGCAAACCAAATTAGAGGCGTCTAACTTGTTTTTGCAGGGTTTGGTGATGTGATATGGCCATGATGTGATGATGATTATATTTGATGTATGAGATGTTCATTATTGTATTATGGCAACCGGCAGGAGCCTAATGGTTGTCTTTAAATTTGTTAAGACTGCGTGTCTATTCATCATGTAATAGCTTTATTTCAAGTAGTTGTTATAGTAGCTATGAGTGATGGACAACCATGAAGCGAGTGCCATGGACCTTGGTGCAATGCCTGGTGATGATGGAGATCATGCTCGTGTGCTTTGGAGATGGAGATCAAAAGCACAAGAAGAAAGGCCATATCATATCACATGTTATGAATTGCATGTGATGTTAATCCTTTATGCATCTTATCTTGCTTAGATCACGACGGTAGCATTATAAGATGATCCCTCACATTAATATCAAGATAATAAAGTGTTCTCCCCTCGTATGCACCGTTGCTACAGTTCGTCGTCTCGAAGCATCTCGTGATGATCGGATGTGATAGATTCTACGTTCACATACAACGGGTGTAAGCCATGTTGCACACGCGGAATAGTTGGGTTTGCTTGGCGAGCCTAGCATGTACAGACATGGCCTCGGGACACAGGAAACCGAAAGGTTGAACACGAGTCATATGGATGATATGATCAACATGTTGATGTTCACCATTGAAGCTACATCATCTCACGTGATGATCGGTTTTGGTGTAGTGGATTTGGATCGTGTACCACTTAACAACCATGAGGGATGTTGTATTAAGTGGGAGTTCATTAGTAATTAGATTAAAACATGAACTAATTGTCATGAACATAGTCTGAATAGTATTTTGAATTAAAGTTTGTAGAATTGGCATCCATTTTCTACCATGCGCTAGTCTTGTAATTGAGATAGAAATATTGTTAAGTCTGACAAGTAACTTTACGGACTGGTACCGTATTGTTAAAGAATCAAGATATGATTAAGTCCTAATGCAAACTTTTAGTAAACCTCACATTGATGATTCAAAGAGCAATGGTTTCAATTAGTACCAAATCATCTTGTCTCCGTGAAACTTGAAGTTCAAATCCGTTTGAAAAGTAAGGAGCTGGAGATTTTGTTTTCAGAAATAAGCAAGGTATGATATATGTGTGATATCTAAGACCCTATTGCAAGATGATAGAATATAATCTAGTGAGACTACATAAATTCATAAGTTTTATGGGAATGTACGAAGGTTGAAGACGCTAGGCGTCCCGATCCTCCAACTATTTGGGCACTAACGATATTCGCATATCCATGAAGTGATCGTCCTTAGTATGCACCGTTGCTAAGACTCGTAGTTTCGAAGCATCACGTGATGATCGGGTGTGATAGATTCTACGTGTGCATACAACGGGTGCAAGCCAGATTTGCACATGCGAATACTGAGGTTAAACTTTACGAGCCTAGCATGTACATACATGGTCTCAAAAAGTCGTCATGATATGATGGATAAAATTGTGAGTGAAAATGTTCATCATATTACAAAATTACTAATAGTGAAATCTGGAACACTTGTCATATGATGATCAACTTTAAAGTAAGAACCTCAAGGTTATTGGTATTTGACCAATATACCTAGAAGTTATTGAAGGTGAAGTGTTTTTCTGAGAATAAGGAAAGCTAAAAGAGAAACTACAAAAGATATTTTGGCAAAAAGAAAGAAAAGACTAGAAAGTCTAGCTCAGGTGTATATAAATGATATACATGTTATGGATGTATTCCTTGTTTGGTCACATAATGAAATTCTTGGGTATTTGTACCAGATTGGTTGGTATGAGATGTCATACAATACAACGCAATACAAGAATACGATGGCCTAAGTGATCGATAAGGAATATGGTAATAATGCACGTCTGGAACATAATAAAGTGTTATTATGTTTGTCGTTGGCATTCTACCTAGCCCTTAGAATTTATAATAAAGAACTCAATAAATTGTTATTTTGCTCTAGTCAAATGAAAACAATGAGTTGTTCAGATTATGACATATTCCATGTACGATGGATAAGTTATTATAAATCTTTATGGTGAAGCACACATGCATAACACTGACGCTAAAATGCCATAAGGCAAATGATATGAATTCCACTCATTAGTGGAACCGCCATTTAGGTCATGTTAGAAAGGAACGCATGAAGGAACTCCATTTGAATGGATTTTTGGAGTCATATGATTTTTGAATCATTTGGCGCTTGCAAATCTCTTCTAAAGTGAATGACTTAAATACCGTTCATAGGCAAAGAGTTGAACGGGCAACTAACTTAGTGAAAACATACATGATGATGTATATTGTTCACTGGGCATAGTTGTGTGCGGGAGATTCTTCTACTTCATGAAAACTTCTAACAATGAATTGAGTATATATATGTTGATATATTCGATAAGGAAGAAGTTTGAAAACATTTGAATGGATTCAAATAAGTTTCAGCATGAAGTGAAAATCATCGTAATAGAAAAGTCAAATATCTATGATTGGATCATGGTGGGAATATTTGAATTACGAGTTTTAGCGAACATCTAAGAGATTTATGAAATTGTTCTACAACTCACGTTTCTTGGAGTATCATGATGATGATGGAGTATCCAAGAGACGTATCCAAACCTGTTGGATTGATGATTAGATAAAATAAAATGACGCCATTATACTTTTGTGGATTATGCTTTAGAGACTACCGCTTTTACATTGAATAGAGCATCATCATGATCCATTGAAATGACACCATACGAGTTATGGCATGGGTATAAACCCTAAATAGTCCTTTCTTAAATTTTGGTATGCATAGCATAAGTAAATGAGTTTACAACCAAAATCGGATAAATATCTTTGTTGATTATCCCATGAAATTGATTGGGAATTCTTTCCACTATGAAGTCAAAGACAAAAATATTTGTCGATGTTTCTTACTTATTTCAAAGAAATTGTTTCTAGCGAACTATTTGAGTGGGAGGACAATGAAACTTGATAAGGTTTATGAACCTGAGCATGATGATTAGAGTAGCACAACATCGGAAATGGTTCCGGAAGCAGCTACGAAGATCATGGCTCCCATGTCTACAAAGTGTTATAGTCATGGAGATCAAAGTACTTATTGAACCTTGTAGATGTGGTTTATTTTGTGATCAAATAAATGATTTGTGGACAAAGGATTGTTTTTGAACAATGATAAACCAACTACATACAAAGAAGTTATGATGGGCCCTGACTCCGTTAAAATGGCTATGCGCCATGAAATCCAAGATAGGTGAATACTTTTTTAAAGTAAATGGATCTATAAAGTAGATGGACTTGGATGGAATATCCTTAAAGAAGCTTGACTTATCGAAAAGCAGTTGACGAAAAAGTTCAAAGAGTTGACTACGATAAGATTACATCTTCCGTGGCAATGCTTATAGTCTATGTGGATTATTCTAGTAATCGCTACATATTTCTTTCATGAGATATGATAGTAGGATGGCAGAAATACATTCCTTACCAGAAGTGTGTATGAAGGATGTATACTAGATACAACCAAGAGTTTTGCAGGTCCGTGGAATACTAGATAGGTATACAAACTTCAATTGGATGAAGTGAGTATCGCGGAGTTGGAATCTTCACCGGATGAAATAATCAAAGAGTTTTGATTTCATCAGAAACGATGAAGATGCTTGCATTTGCAAGAAATTAAGTGGGAGCGCTGAGACATATTTATAATACTTTATGTAGATGACATATCGTTGATTATAAATAGTGTAATTATATAATTGATTTAAAAGGTTTCATTGAGAATTAACATCAATGAAAGGATGTGAATTGAAACATATTTAGTGTTAAGATCTATGAAGATAGATACAAACACATAATAAGTTTAAGTTTAAGTACATAGAATAGATATTGAAGTAGTTCAATATAGAAGTATTAAGAAGGTGTTCTTTTCATGTGAAGGTTTAACAAGACTTGAGTGTATTTGACACTCGATGAGTAAATACACATGAGTGATTTTAGATCACGAATAATATGTACAAAGTCAGATGTCCTGTGCTCTAAAGTGTTACGAGCATATACCAGAATGATTCATGTAATGATCATTGGACAACAGTAAGAATATCCCTGAGTGCTTTAGAAGAACCAAGGATATATATATATAGTTTTTATATGGGGTAGTGACAAACAAATCGCTGTAAGGTGTTGCACCGATATTAGTTTGGTCACATATAAAAATAAAATTTCAATCTCAATTAGGCTAAGTGTTATTTAAAGGGTAGCACAATGAGCTAGAATATGTATATGCTAGATTTAGATCAGTTCTAAATATTGTGACGGATTCTACAAACGAAGGCAGAGTATGTCATTGTTTTGACAATGACTGAGGATGTTGAGTCAAGGAGTTCTTTGAGAACTTGGTGTAGTTCCGACAGTGTCAGAACTTTGAAGCTATATTGTGTGTGACAATATTAGTGACTTATTTCAGACTGCGGAATTAAGGTTCCACCAGAGGACTAAGCATATAATGCCGACTCATTTGGAAAATGAGTGATGCGTTGAGACGCAAATGAATTGCAAAATACATACGGTTCTGAGCGTGTCAGATCCGTTGACTAAAACCTCTCCCGTGAGCAAAACATGATAAAGCACCAGAAGGCCAAGGTGTTATATCTTTACAAATGTAAACTAGATTATTGACTCTAGTGCAAGTGGGAGACTGTTGGAGATATGCCCAAGAGAAAATAATAAATTAGTTATTGTTATATCTTAGTGTTCATGATAAATGTTTACATCCCATGCTATAATTGTATTAACCGAAACATTGATACATGTGTGTTATGTAAACAACAAGGAGTCCCTAGTAAGCCTCTTGTATAACTAGCTTGTTGATTAATGGATGATCATGGTTTCGTGATCATGAACATTGGATGTTATTAATAACAAGGTTATGTCATTAGGTGAATGATATAATGGACACACACCCAAATGAGCGTAGCATAAGATCAAGTCATTAAGTTCAATTTGCTATAAGCTTTCGATACATAGTTGCCTAAGTCCTTCGACCATGAGATCGTGTAAATCACTTACACCGGAAGGGTACTTTGATTACATCAAATGCCATTGCGTAAATGGGTGGTTATAAAGATGGGATTAAGTATTTGGAAAGTGTGAGTTGAGGCATATGGATCAATAGTGGGATTTGTCCATCCCGATGACGGATAGATATACTCTGGGCCCTCTCGGTGGAATGTCATCTGATTAGCTTGCAAGCATATGAATGGTTCATAAGAGATCACATACCACGGTACGAGTAAAGAGTACTTGTTGGTAACGAGGTTGAACAAGGTATGGAGATACCGATGATCAAACCTCGGACAAGTAAAATATCGCGAGACAAAGGGAATTGGCATCGTATGTAAATGGTTCAATCGATCACTAAGTCATCGTTGAATATGTGGGAGCCATTATGGATCTCCGGATCCCGCTATTGGTTATTGCTCGGAGAGGAGTCTCGACCATGTCTGCATAGTTCGCGAACCGTAGGGTGACGCGCTTAAGGTTCGATGTCGCATAAGTAGATTCGGAATATGAGTTGGAGTCCGAAGTTTTTGTTCGGAGTCTCGGATGGGATCCAGGACATCACGAGGAGGTCCGGAATTGTCCGGAGAATAAGATTCATATATGGGAAGTCAATTTCCGGGTTCGGGAAAAGTCCGGTGTTTTGACCGGAGCTTCTAGAAGGTTCTAGAGGGCCACCAGTGGGCCCACCACCCCAGGAGAGGCCACATAGGCGCCACATGGCATAGTGGGTCCTACCCACCATGACATGTGGGCCTAGGCCGGCCCCCCTTAGAGATAAGATCTATCTCTAGTTTAAATGGTTTAAATCTAGAGATAAGATCTATCTCCTAAAATAAATGGTTTAAATTAGGAGATAAGGGGGAAAACTTGGGGGAGGAGTTTGCCCCCCCATGTGGCCGGCCAAAGGGGGTAGGTGGGCCCTAGGGGAAACCCTAGGCCGACCCCCACCTATATAAAGAGGGGAGGGGGTGGCCGGCCAAGGCACCCCATCTAGAAACCCTGGCCGCCCCCTCTCTTCCTCCTCCATATGCTGCGCAGGCTTAGGCGAAGCCCTGCAGCAATTCTTCTCCACCACCACCACCACGCCGTCGTGCTGCTGGGATTCCGTGGAGATCTACCACACCTCCGCTGCCCGCTGGAACGGGGAGAGGAAGGGCTTCATCGACACCGTACGCGCGACCGAGTACGGAAGTGCTTCGCCGGATTGCAGCACGCGGGGATGATCGTCTACACCAACAACGAGATCTGATCTCGTAGGCTTTGGAAATCTTCAAGGGTTAGTATCTTATCAATCTCGTTGCTTCGATCTTGTAGATTAGATCTTGGGTGTTCCATAGATTAGATCTTGGTTTTATTCGTTTTGCGGTAGGAAAATTTTTGTTTTCTATGCAACGAACCCCATCACTAGATCCTTCACAAGTTTCTCATGTTCAACACCAAATTGTGCCTTTTCCTTTTAAGCACTTTATTCTTAGCCCTAGCAAGATCTCTAGCTTTAGTGAGCTTGTTAATTCTATCTTGAGGCTCTTCAATATTTTCTAGCCTCTCTTCAAGAGAAGCTATGGTTTCTTGACTTTCCTCAAGAGCATTTTTAAGAGCATGAATTTTAAGAGAGTCTTCTCTCTCTATTTGACATTTTTTCTCAAGAGTATCACTTAGTTGTGCTACACGAGCCATGAAATTTGAAACATCATTTTTAGTGTTACCTTGTAAGTTAAGAATGAATTCATCAAACTCAAGCATTTCTTGTTTCACTATTAGACTAGCATGATCAACTCCTAGGTCACTTGATATGTTAGGCATAGAGGGACTAGGAGATGATACCTCGGAGGATTTAGCCATGAGGCAACTTTCTTCCTCCACATGAATGACCTCATTGAGAGATTCACTTGGTGATGAAGATTTAGTGGAGAGGGAGGCTAGAGCGACCAATCCATTAGAGGTTGCATCTTCTTCATCATCAACTTCATCATCTCCGGAGGTATATTCTTCTTGAGTTGAGAGCACAATAGATGTGTCCAAGGTGGATCTTGCCATGAAGCAATGTGCATTCTTGATAGGAGCATTCTCATTGGGGGATTCAAAGAGAGATGAAGAGGGAATATTGGTAGTGACAATGGCGGCCACTTCCTTTGAGCTTTCTTCGTCTTCATCATCACTAGGACTTTCAACTTCATCGGAGGAGTATTCTTCTCTAGTCACTAGCACAGCTCTTGAGGGCCTCTTGCCCTTCTTGGTCTTGTTGTTGTAGAATTTCTTGTTGGGGGCTTTTAAATATTTGCCCTTTGAGTCTTTGCTCTTGTCTTTGGGAATGAGCCTTCCATTATGATCCTCCCTATTCTCATAGGGGCATTCGGCGATGAAATGGCGCTTGTCATCACAATTGTAGCATGATCTTGTTTTTGGACCAAAGCTAGTGGATCACTTTTGTTGTTTCTCTTGATGTTGTCTTCCTTGGCCTTGTAGGGATCAACCCAAAAAGATTTTGCGTGGAAGGCCATGTGATCATGATAGTGGCATTTCAAATCTTCCGGATAGGTCATACTCCAAGATGCCCTATATTGTTCTTGAGGGTACACTTCTTCTACGGGGTTGACCACCAAGGCAAGATTGTTCCCTTTTGACATACCAATGGCACGATTGAGAGAATCATGAGAGTTTTGCTCGAGCACCTTGAGGGCTTGCATCTCGTGCACGGCATCTTGGGATGTGAGAGAGGAATAGCATTCTCTCCCAACAAGGGTCTTGACATCAATGGGTACATACGGCATCATGCATTCAATGTACTTCTCCTTGATCCAAGAGTCATTGATGTGGGTGGCACCAATAAGCCGAAAGGAATCGGCAATGATGAGAAGTCTTGAATACATGACTTGATGATCTTCATCCGGTAGCCTCATGAATCCTTCGGCTTGATTCCTAAGAGCATTATACTTGTTCCTTCTCGTGCTCTCACTTCCAATGCAACTAGCGGCCAAACCTTCCCAAGCTTCCTTGGCGGTGGTGTAGTTCCGAACACGAGGCAAATCCTTTGTCCCCACACTAGTTTGAATCATGTGCAAGGCGGTGTTGTTGAGTTGACTATCAACCGCTTCTCTTCTAGTCAACTTGTCGGGGTTGTAAGGGTTGAAGCCTTCCAAGATGATTCTCCAAAGTTCACTTGGAGGCACTGCAAACATGAGAGCGAAACTCAAATCGCCAAGTATCGAAATTCTCAACGGAAAACTTAGGTGGGTCGCCTCGAATGTTCAAATGGGGATGGGGAACCGGTATATCGGGAGATAGAAAAGGTGGAGCTACTCGATTGTAGCTCTCACCTCCACTAGTTCACGTAGGAGATGCAATGGGAGATTTGATAGTGTTTAAGTTATCACCTTCCACGGGTTTAGTAGAGGAGGGTAATGCCGAAGCACCTCCCTCTTCTAACACACCCGTGTCCTTTACCTCTACGGTGGGAGCCTTAGGAAGGACCGGAGTCAAAAGCTCGGAAATCATTTTTCTCATGCTTTCCATTTGAGCGTCCATGGAGGATCTGAACGAATTGATGTCCTCCATGGTGACCATCTTACCGGCCTCTTCCGAAGTCCCATCTTCCGGCGTACTCTTAGGCGGTTAAGCCCGAAATAAGAGCCGAGGCTCTGATACCAATTGAAAGGATCGTATGCCGCACCTAGAGGGGGGTGAATAGGTGCTAACCAATTTTTAGTTCTTTTTCAATTTAGGCTTGACACAAAGGTAAATTCTCTAGATATGCAACTAAGTGAATTTACCTATATGACAAGGTTATCAACTAAGCAAGATATAGCTACGCAATATATAGGAGATAGAATGGGATAGAGGTAACCGAGAGTGGAGCACGCGATGACACGGAGATGATTCCCGTAGTTCCCTTCCTTTGCAAGAAGGTACGTCTACGTTTGGAGGAGTGTGGTTGCTACGCAAGCCAAACCAACAGCCACGAAGGCTTCACTCGGATCTCCCGTGAGCAACGCCACGAAGGCCTAGCCCACTTCCACTAAGGGATTTCCTCGAGGCGGAAACCGGGCCTTTACAAGGTTCTTGGGGCACACATCCACAACCGAATTGGATGCTCCCAAATCTGTAACAATACAACAATCAACAACAACACATCAACACAAATCAACTAGGGAACCAAATAGGAACACTAGCATGAGATCCCTCAAACAAATGAGGGGGAAATGAAAATCGCTTCGGTGAGGATGTAGATCGGTGGCTTCTCCTTCGAATCTCCAAAGATCAAGAGCTTTGGTTGGGGGAGGAAGGAGATCTTGCAAATCTTGTGTTTCTTGAGGTGGCTCTAATGGAGGTGAAGCTTTGCAGATTTCTTGTGCAATGATTGAGCAACTTGTCCCTTTGGAGAAGAGAGCTATTTATATGATTGGAGCTCTCAGATCTGACCGTTTGGACCATTTCTCGTAACACCGGAAGTTCCGGCCAGGAGGGCCGGAAGTTCCGGCTGGCACCGGAAGTACCGGCCAGGAGAGCCGGAACTTCCGCCAGGAAGATTCTTCGTCAGATGACCTGGTCAACAAAAGTTTGGGCGGAACTAGGGCGGAACTTCCGGTGACCAGAAGTTCCGGCCAAGTTCCGGAATTGCGCGAAAACCTTACTGGACTATACTGAGCCACAATTCCAGATTTCCGGAACTTGCCCGGAAGTTGGGCGGAAGTTCCGCTGACCGGAACTTCCGGCCACTCGCCCCGGAACTTCCGACCAGGGAACAAAAGCAGCAAACAACACTGCGCTGACAGGGCTTCTGCAGAACATACCAGGGCGGAAGTTCCGCCTGCTGTGGCCGGAACTTCCGCCAGAAGTAAAAACCCTTCAGAACACCAGAACAGGCAGACCATCTTGATGATCAAAAATATATTCCGAACACTTGTACCTGTCTACATCAACACACATAAATATATACCTAGTGTTGACATCAAACACACAAAACCCAAAAGGGCGGGAAATGTTCTTTCAACCATACAGCTACAATAATCAGAGAATACCTAGGAAATGCTGCTAGAAATAGGTTGATCTAAACGTTGTTTCCAATGTCCTACTGTATCCTCCACAGATTCACATCTATTCATAAAAATATAGAGATTCACACCCTAGAATATAACTATTATAAAGTGGAGTTCTTAAAAGAGTGTGGTGAATGCAAATGGATCGATATGAATTGGACCTGTGAAAACCTAAGAAATATTTCCTATCAACGAGAGTGTATATGCTCAATTGACTGATCCAATTCGCATCAATCATTAATTTTCCAAGTTAATACTCAATTGCAGGTAATTGAATCCATGAATCAACCATGGACTACCCGTCTGCAAGAAGAGCAATCAATTTTCCAAGTTAATACTCAAGTGGAGGTAGCTGAATCTATGAATCAACCATGGACTACCCATCTGCAAGAAGAGCCAACTGACGTACCACGGGATTCTAATCAGTAGTGACGTGCTAGACGATGCTGAGCGTGACAGCGCAGCCGGCGGTGTGTGACGGCATCAATCGGTGGCCGGTGGGGAGGAAGAGATGAAAAAGGGAGGTGTTGTGGCCGCTTTCCTCCGTCGACGTGGTGTTCAACATAGGCATGAGTGATTCAGTTACAACAGAAATAGAGGAAAAGGGTAACCAAAAAAATTGAACCTTAGCACCTATCGAGCATTCCATCAAACATATTTTCAAGACAGCCTGAAGTCTGTGTCATGCCCCCTATCTGCTGCTTGAGACAACACAGACGCGAGTACAGATATGCGAATTTTTTCACAGGAGAATCAGCTAGGGAGGAATAAATAACCAGAGGTATAGCTACCCAATCACCAACTGAACTTACAGATGAGGTGTTGTATCAGCGAGCTTGTCGTGGAGGCGGCGCGTCTCCTTCTCCTCCGTGGTAACCTCCTCTCACCTTCCCTCCAGGAGCCTCGCGGCAGTGGTCGCCGGCGACAGAATCATCTCCTCTCCTAGGGGCCGTGGCACTTGGGAAGGCCACCGCACTTGATGTCTACGGGTGCTTCTATTCTTGTAGACAGTGTTGGGCCTCCAAGAGCAGAGGTTTGTAGAACAGCAGCAAGTTTCCCTTAAGTGGATCACCCAAGGTTTATCGAACTCAGGGAGGAAGAGGTCAAAGATATCCCTCTCATGCAACCCGGCAACCACAAAGCAAGAAGTCTCGTGTGTCCCCAACACACCTAATAGGTGCACTAGTTCGGCGAAGAGATAGTGAAATACAAGTGGTATGAATGAATATGAGCAGTAGTATGGCGCCGTGAAAAGTGCTTGTCGGCGTGCAGTTGATGGTAGTAATATTGCAGGAAGTAAACATGCAGTAGAACAGTAAACAAGCGGCGATAGCAGTATTTAGGAACAAGGCCTAGGGATCATACTTTCACCAGTGGACACTCTCAACATTGATCACATAACATAATAAATAGATAGATGCTAGACTCTACACCCTCTTGTTGGATGATGAACACCACTAATCGTGTAGGATTACACGAACCCTCAATGCCGGAGTTAACAAGCTCCACAATATTCAATGTTCATATTTAAATAACCTTAGAGTGCATGACAGATCAACATAACCAAACCAAGTACTAACATAGCATGCACACTGTCACCTTCACACTACGAAAGGAGGAATAGATCACATCAATACTATCATAGCAATAGTTAACTTCATAATCTACAAGAGATCACAATCATAGCCTACGCCAAGTACTACACGATGCACACACTCGTCACCATTACACCGTGCAGGAGGAATAAACTACTTTAATAACATCACTAGAGTAGCACGCAGATATATTGTGATACAAAACACATTGCAATCATAAAGGGATATAAATAATCACTTCACTATGCCATTCATAACAGTGAATAAGTATTCTGTGAAATATAGCCGAAGAGACCCACACGGTGCACACACTGTCACCTTTACACACGTGGGACAAGGAGTCTCCGGAGATCACATAAGTAAAACCCACTTGACTAGCATAATGACATCTAGATTAGAAGCATCATCATATGAATCTCAATCATGTAAGGCAGCTCATGAGATTATTGTATTGAAGTACATAGGAGAGAGATTAACCACATAGCTACCGGTACAGCCCCGAGCCTTGATGGAGAACTACTCCCTCCTCATGGGAGACAAGCAGCGTTGATGAAGATGGCGGTGGTGTCGATGGAGAAGCCTTCCGGGGCACTTCCCCGTCCCGGCGGCGTGCCGGAACGGAGACTCCTGTCCCCCGGATCTTGGCTTCGCGATGGCGGCGGCTCGGAAGGTTTTCTCTGGTTTCGTCGAACGTGATAGGGTTTTCGCGACGGAGGCTTTAAGTAGGCGGAAGGGCAAGGTCGGTGGAGTCACGAGGGACCCACACAACAGGCGGCGCGGGCCCTAGCCTGGCCGCGCCGCCTTAGTGTGGCGGCACCTCGTGGGCCCACTTCGTATCTCCTCCGGTCTTCTGGAAGCTTCGTGTGAAAATAGGACCCTGGGCGTTGATTTCGTCCAATTCCGAGAATATTTCCTTACTAGGATTTCTGAAACCAAAAACAGCAGAAAACAAGAATCGGCCCTTCGGCATCTCGTCAATAGGTTAGTTCCGGAAAACGCATAAATATGACATAAAGTATGCATAAAACATGTAGATATCATAAATAATGTGGCATGGAACATAAGAAATTATCGATACGTCGGAGACGTATCGCATCCCTAAGCTTAGTTCTCGCTCGTCCCGAGCAGTGTAAACGATAACAAAGATAATTTCTGGAGTGACATGCCATCATAACCTTGATCATACTATTGTAAGCATATGTAATGAATGCAGCGATCAAAACAATGGTAATGACATGAGTAAACAAATGAATCATAAAGCAAAGACTTTTAATGAATAGTACTTTCAAGACAAGCATCAATAAGTCTTGCATAAGAGTTAACTCATAAAGCAATAATTCAAAGTAAAAGGTATTGAAGCAACATAAAGGAAGATTAAGTTTCAGCGGTTGCTTTCAACTTATAACATGTATATCTCATGGATAATTGTCAACATAGAGTAATATAACAAATGCAATATGCAAGTATGTAGGAATCAATGCGCAGTTCACACAAGTGTTTTCTTCTTGAGGTGGAGAGAAATAGGTGAACTGACTCAACATAAAAGTAAAAGAAAGGCCCTTCAAAGAGGAAAGCATCGATTGCTATATTTGTGCTAGAGCTTTTATTTTGAAAACATGGAACAATTTTGTCAACGGTAGTAATAAAGCATATGTATCATGTAAATTATATCTTACAAGTTGCAAGCCTCATGCATAGTGTACTAATAGTGCCCACACCTTGTCCTAATTAGCTTGGGTTAACACTGATTATCATTGCATAACATATGTTTCAACCAAGTGTCACAAAGGGGTGCCTCTATGCCGCCTGTACAAGGGTCTAAGGAGAAAGTTCGCATTGGATTTCTCGCTTTTGATCATTCTTCAACTTAGACACCCATACCGGGACAACATAGACAACAGATAATGGACTCCTCTTTTAATGCTTAAGCATTCAACAACAGTTAATATTCTCATAGGAGATTGAGGTTTTATGTCCAAACTGAAACTTCCACCATGATTCATGGCTTTAGTTAGCGGCCCAATGTTTTTCTCTAACAGTATGCATACTCAAACCATTTGATTGTGAAAACCGCTCTTACTTCAGACAAGACGAACATGCATAGCAATTCACATGATATTCAACAAAGAGTAGTTGATGGCGTCCCCAGGAACATGGTTATCGCACAACAAGCAACTTAATAAGAGATAAAGTGCATAAGTACATATTCAATACCACAATAGTTTTTAAGGCTATTTTGTCCCATGAGCTATATATTGCAAAGGCGAATGATGGAAATTTAAAGGTAGCACTCAAGCAATTTACTTTGGAATGGCGGAGAAATACCATGTAGTAGGTAGGTATGGTGGACACAAATGGCATAGTGGTTGGCTCAAGGATTTTGGATGCATGAGAAGTATTCCCTCTCGATACAAGGTTTAGGCTAGCAAGGTTATTTGAAACAAACACAAGGATGAACCGGTGCAGCAAAACTCACATAAAAGACATATTGTAAACATTATAAGACTATACACCGTCTTCCTTGTTGTTCAAACTCTTTACTAGAAATCGTCTAGACCTTAGAGAGACCAATTATGCAAACCAAATTTTAGCAAGCTCTATGTATTTCTTCATTAATGGGTGCAAAGTATATGATGCAAGAGCTTAAACATGAGCACAACAATTGCCAAGTATCAAATTATCCAAGACATTTTAGAATTACTACATGTAGCATTTCCCGATTCCAACCATATAACAATTTAACGAAGAAGATTCAACCTTCGCCATGAATATTAAAAGCTAAGAACACATGTGTTCATATGAACCAGCGGAGCGTGTCTCTCTCCCACACAAGCATTTATTCAAACAAAAACAAAAACAAAAACAAACAGACGCTCCAAGTAAAGTACATAAGATGTGACCGAATAAAAATATAGCTTCAAGAGAAGGAACCTGATAATTTTGTCGATGAAGAAGGGGATGCCTTGGGCATCCCCAAGCTTAGATGCTTGAGTCTTCATATATGCAGGGATGAACCACGGGGGCATCCCCAAGCTTAGACTTTTCACTCTTCTTGATCGTAGTATATCATCCTCCTCTCTTGACCCTTGAAAACTTCCTCCACACCAAACTCGAAACAACTCATTAGAGGGTTAGTGCATAATCAAAAATTCACATGTTCAGAGGTGACACAATCATTTTTAACACTTCTGGACATTGACCAAAGCTACTGGAAGTCAATGGAACAAAGAAATCCATCCAACACAGCAAAAGAGGCAATGCGAAATAAAAGGCAGAATCTGTCAAAACAGAACAGTCCGTAAAGACGAATTTTAAGGTGGCACCAGACTTGCTCAGATGAAAATGCCCAAATTGAATGAAAGTTGAGTACATATCTGAGGATCACGCACGTAAATTGGCAGATTTTTCTGAGTTACCTACAGAGAATTCTGCCCAGATTCGTGACGGACAGAAATCTGTTTCTGCGCAGTAATCCAAATCTAGTATCAACTCTACTATCAAAGACTTTACTTGGCACAACAATGCAATAAAATAAGATAAGGAGAGGTTGCTACAGTAGTAACAACTTCCAAGACTCAAATATAAAACAAAGTACTGTAGCAAAATAAACACATGGGTTATCTACCAAGAAGTTCTTTCTTTATAGCCATTAAGATGGGCTCAGCAGTTTTAATGATGCACTTGCAAGAAATAGTATTTGAAGCAAAAGAGAGCATCAAGAGGCAAATTCAAAACAAATTTAAGCCTAACATGCTTCCTATGAAAAGGAATCTTGTACACAAATGAATTCATGAAGAACAAAGTGACAAGCATAAGAGGATAAAACAAGAGTAACTTCACAATTCTCAACATAAAGAGGGGAAACTTAACATTATTAAGATGCATACAACCATGTTTCCCTCTGTCATAATAACTTTCAGTAGTGTCATGAACAAATTCAACAATATAAGTATCACATAAAGCATTCTTATCATGAGTCTCATGCATAAAATTATTACTCTCCACATAGGCATAATCACTTTTATTAGTTGTAGTGGGAGCAAATTCAACAAAGTAGCTATCATTATTATTCTCATCATCAAATATAGGAGGCATATTGTAATCATAATTAAACTTATCCTCCATAGTAGGCGGCACCAAAAGACCACTATCATTATAATCATCATAAATAGGAGGCAAAGTATCATCAAAGTAAATTTTCTCCTCAATGCTTGGGGGACTAAAAATATCATGCTCATCAAAGCCAGCTTCCGCAAGCTTAGAATTTTCCATATCATTAGCAACAATGGTGTTCAAAGCGTTCATACTAATATGTTCCATAGGTTTTTTAATTTTCGCATCAAACCATCCATGTCTTAAATCAGGAAATAGAATAAGAAACTCATTGTTGTCCATTATGCCTAACTAGTGTAAACAAGAAACAAAAAGATGCAATTGCGAGGATCTAAAGGAAATAGCTTCGAGCACACACACAACGGCAACAGAAAAGTACTTTACCTGGGACCGGAGTATGAGTGCCTTTTACCTTTCTCCCCGGCAACGGCGCCAGAAAATAGCTTCGTTGCCGGGATCCGGTGTGTGAGTGCCGTTTACCTTTCCTCCCCGGCAACGGCGCCCGAAAAGTAGCTTGATGTCTACGGGTGCTTCTATTCTTGTAGACAGTGTTGGGCCTCCAAGAGCAGAGGTTTGTAGAATAGCAGCAAGTTTCCCTTAAGTGGATCACCCAAGGTTTATCGAACTCAGGGAGGAAGAGGTCAAAGATATCCCTCTCATGCAACCCTGCAACCACAAAGCAAGAAGTCTCTTGTGTCCCCAACACACCTAATAGGTGCACTAGTTCGGCGAAGAGATAGTGAAATACAAGTGGTATGTGAAAGATCGAGATGTCGCCTAGAGGGGGGGGTGAATAGGCAATTACAAACTCTTGCGGATTTGTCTTGTAAGAATGCGGAATTAAACTATCGTTTAGTTTACAAGCACAAACCCTAAATATGCTAAGCTCAACTAAGTGTAACAATAGCAACTAGAGCTAAGCAAGATAGGCACAAGATATATGTTGCACAAGTGATAGCAAGATATATGTACTTCAAGCACGATGGCTATCACAAGGAAAGAGAGCTCGGGTATAGAAATAACCGAGGCACGCGGAGACGAGGATGTATTCCCGTGTTCCCTTGCTTTGCAACAAGGTACGTCACGTTTGGAGGAGTGGAGGTCCCACGAAGGATTCCCCGCGCCACGAAGGCTCACCCTATTCTCCGAACCACACCCACGAAGGATAATGGCCCTTTCCTTATGGTTAGCTTTTCCTCCGCTCCGGAGATGGCAATGTTGTGGGTATACTTCATAGGTGTACCATCGACAGTGCCTAGATCCGGCAAGCCCGGGTGGCCCATAGACGGTGATGAGGCATGTGGCCCATCGGGCGGCCCAGTTGCTGTTGATCATGAAGGATGAAGTCCGGTCCAGGATCAGTAAGCCGGATCCGCACCGACATTTGGAGGAACCTGGATCCGTGGAGGCCCATGAGGAACCCGGATCCAGTACGACGTATATGGAAGGCGGATCTGTGATGTACACGGCAAGACATTGTACCGTAGTTAGGCAGTCTGTAATCCGGCTAGGACTCTCCATGTAAACCCTAGATCCGTGCGCCTTTATAAGCCGGATCCCGGGAGCCCTAGAGGCACAACCACAACTCATTGTAACATCGCGAAAGCGCCCGGATAATTCCGGACAAGCAGCAGTAGGCCCCGTCATCGTGCAGGTGTTCCGAAGCTGGGTAAATCGCGTACCACCGTCCCGTGTGCACTCCGCCCTATGGCCCCTATTTCTTCTCCCCCTCGTGAGGATCCCTCCTCCGAGGTACCGTCGATTAGGCAACGACAGTTGGCGCCCACCGTGGGGCCGGCGGCGTCTGGAGGCCGGAACCGGGAGGGTTCCGCCATAGGAAGTTTCGACGACACCATCGCTGTGGGGCGTGTCCTTTACGCCGGAAATCTGCCGATCGTCCCTCCGGATGAGTGCTGGATTCCAGCTAAAACCGACCCCGTCAAGCTCTCCATCGTCCCAGTTGGCGGCATACACATCTTCATCGGGGAAACCGTCGATTCCGATGGAAACCCACTGGTAAGTAGTGCTGACGCGACCGCCGCGAGCGGAGACGCCGTCGCGAAAATCCGATCTGAGACGCAGGAACTTCCAAGCGAAGATTCCGCCTTAGATCTGAAAAAATCATAACCCACCCAATCCGCCCCTGAGCAGGAAATAAAGGTGGAAGATCAATGCAGATCCGCCTGGGTCTCCCAGGTGTTAGAGAAGCAAAGGTGTCACTTCGTGCACTTCTTGGCCCATACCGCCGGAACCGCCCCTCAAGAAGCCGGAGCTGGTCCCGAGCAGGTCGAGGCCCCGGAAAACAACGCTGCTCCGGATCAGCAAGAGGCTGTCGGAGAAAGCGGAGATCCGGTTGAAGAGTCGATTTTGGGCAACCTAAGCCCAATTTCCGGAGATACCCAATCCATGGACACTGAAGAGTTCGATCGCAAGGTGAGGGAATATGGATACGGTGGTCAGCCTGAAGTCGACTCCGCCCGGCCGAAGCGGTACTTGCGACCGTAGCGGCGCCGGGAGAACATGGATCGAAGAGGCGGGCACCCAATCCGACCCCCGCCCATCCCACCGGGGATCTCCAATGTCGCGGGAGCGCCCCCGCAAGGATTCTTCGTCGGAGGACCTCTTGTCGCCTGAAGAGATGGTCGCACAAGCAGGCATGGATGCGGTTTATCGCTCGGACATTCTTAACAAACCCATCACTCCCGAAGACGTAGAAGCATTAGAAGCTAAGAGACTGGAGCTACTGGCCACAGCCAAAAAGTTTAAGCACACCGCAGCCGCCATGCTGGAGGAAAGAAAGCACGCCACAGTTTTTGTGGAAGACTTCATCCAGCGCGAGAAGGAGGTGGACGAAGGACTGGCAAAGGTCAAGGAACTCCGAAAGCATTGGGAGGACAAGATCGTTGAAGCTCATCATGAGGTCGAAAAGGCCCGGCGGGAGTTGATAGCTCCTCGCAGGATCACCTTCGCAACTCCAACAGAGCAGCAACCGTTCGCAACCCCAAAGGACAATATGACGAAGGCTGCAGAGATCTTGAAGAAAAAGAACGAGGAGATCGACATCGACTACGTTCGCACGCTCGTCGCTTCAGCAATGATGCAAGCGAGCAAGGCGGACACTTCGCGCAAGTTGGAATCTAACCCGGAGCATTGCGTCTCCACCGCGCGAAGGACGCCCACGACAATCGCCATCGAGATGACGAATCGCGAACGGAGATCTTCGAACGCGAAGGAAAGCCAGAGAACACCCAAATCCGATCCCCGTACCATCAAAGACGCCTCCGTCGGATCCGAGAAAGGGAAAGGATGCAATGTACTCTGGACGGGACAAGTACCGCAACCCCTCTCCTCCGCCTAATGATTACCCGCGTCCCCCTCGCCGCCGTAGTCCAGCCGGAAACACCAGGCCTCATGGGCAGGGTGGAATTGTTATCCGCGACAACGTGCTGCCTTCAAGAAACAGAAACAGGGAGCGCACACCGGAACCTCGCAGGAATCAGAACAACGATCGCGAACCCGAGCCTAGGAGGAGACGGGATGAGGAGCGCGATCCGGAACCTCGCCGGAGCCGGAACGACCAGGGCAGCCAGCGCCACGGCGAAGGCAGCCACAGGAGCCGGAGCCAGCACCGGGAAGGCCGGGGAGAATCTGAAGGCGGAAGCAAGAAGTCGGATCGACCCCTCGCAGGTCTCCCTCACCACCACCTAGCGGTGGCGGCGGAGGTGGAGGCGGAGGCTGCGGCCGGAGATCTCGCTCTCGCTCACAGTCTCCTCGACACGGCTCGCGTGACGCGCGGGAACGCCTCAACGAATACAGAACCGACTACATCGGTCCGAAGTGCTTTGGCAGGATGATTCGAGAGGAACCAAAGCCAAGGATGATTCTCAAGCTACCCGGAAACCTGAAGCATTATGATGGCACCGAGAGGTCGGATACCTGGATTGAGGACTACTATAATGCAGTAACCTTTGCCGGAGGAACCCCTAATATCGCCTGCCGCATGCTCCAGCTTGTACCTTGTAGGTCCAGCCCGGATCCGGCTCGGCGACCTCGAGAAGAACTCCATATTTTGCTGGTTTGACCCGAAGACCGCTTTCGAGAAACACTTCGCAGGCACCTACAAAAGACTCTGCCACGGCAAGCGACTTACAAGCTTGTATCCAGAAGAAGGGAGAATCCTCAAGGAACTTCCTCACACGATGGTTGGCATGCAGGAACGAGTGCGAAAACGTCGACCACACCACTGCCATGTACGCCTTCATTGGTGGACTGCAAAGAGGAGGATTGCTGAGGCATAAGCTCACTTGTTTGGCTAACGCAAATAAACTAACTTTGGATGAAATGATCTCCATTGCCAGTGATCACACTGCCGCCGATGATGACGCTGGCGGTGATCTCGCAGCTACAACAATCCCCCTGCATCAACAAAAGAAGAACCGTGATAACGGCAACAGCAGCAGCCATAAACGCAAAAACCCTGATGACCAGAAGGGTGGCGGATCCGAGATGGTCGCCATGGCGTTCCAACGCGGAGGTCCAGGAGGCGGAAGAGGACGCGGCCGTGGAAGCGGAGCCGGCAGGGGTCAGCAGCATGGCACTGAGGTCACAGCTGGCGGACCCCGCGCCCCGCAAACCTACGAGGAGTACAGAGACATGCCCTGCCTGGCCCACTTGGATCCGGCTACAGGGAAGTCCACACACACTAATCGCAACTGCAAATGGGTCAATGATCTGAAAAATGACCCGGAGGCAGGATACAAATGAGCCCGAAAGCACCGCCCACGCGGCAAAGGAGGCAAGGGCAAGAACAAGGACAAAGAGGAAGACAGTTCCGAGGCAATGGATGAGGATGATAACTCGCCGGACCCCAAGGCAGGGTCCGCAGGAAAATCCAACCCATTTGAGAAAAAGAGTGTGGGGGCTTACCACACTTTCCTCGGAACCCGAACAGTCCGCACTACAAAGTCAGCTACCCGGATCCTGAACGCCACAGTTCCGGCTGTGCCGCAGTATGTCAGGTGGTCGGAAATTCCGTGTACATTTGACAGGGAAGATCACCCTGCCATTGTGCCAAAAGAATGCTACGCCTTGGTTGTAAGTCCCCGCATTGACGGGTATGATTTCTCCAAGTGCCTCATGGATGGCGGGGCCAGCTTGAACATCATGTACCTGGAGACTCTAGAGCGGATGAACCTCACCAAGGAACAGCTCAAACACAGCAACACTGAGTTTCATGGCGTGGTTCCGGGTAAGAAGGCGAATTCCCTCGGCAGCATCACACTTCCCGTGGCCTTCGGCGATGTTCACAATTTCCGCGAAGAGAAGATCACGTTTGAAGTTGTACCCTTCAAGAGCTCCTATCACGTCATCTTCGGCAGGCCCACCTACCACAAGTTTCACGCAAGAGCATGTTACATCTATAACAAGCTCAAGATTCCGGGTCCTAAGGGTATGATTACCATATCCGGAGACTACAAAAAGGCTCATGAGTGCGAGTTAGGCGAAGCCGCCTTCGCAGAGTCTGTACTATCTGCAGAGGAGTTGCAAGGCTACAGAGCCGCGGTGGATCCGACTGAGATGCAGACCACCAAGAAGCAGATCTCCGAACAGAAAAACTCCTTCAGGACCGCGATAGAGACCAAGAAAGTCAACTTCAAGGAAGATGACGCTACCAAGCAAGTCTCGATCGGAGCCAACATGGACCCCAAATAGGAAGACGCGCTCGTCGAGTTCCTCCGCGCTAACATGGATATCTTCGCATGGCAGCCTTCTGACATGTCCGGAGTACCAAGGGAACTCGCCGAGCACTACCTCAACATAAATCCGGGGGCTAAACCGGTGAAGCAAGCTATGCGACGCTTTGGAGACAAGAAGCGCCGCGCCATAGGAATGGAATTAGCAAAGTTACTAGAGGCAGGTTTTGTAATAGAAGTAATCCACACTGATTGGGTCGCAAATCCCGTCCTTGTACCCAAAAAGAACACTGAAATACTAAGAATATGCATCGATTACTCTGGCTTGAACAAACATTGCCCAAAAGATCCGTTTCCCCTGCCGCGCATTGACCAAGTCATTGATTCGACGGCAGGGGCAGAACTTCTGTGTTTTCTTGATGCGTATTCCGGGTATCACCAGATCCGGATGAAGGAGTCTGACCAAAAGGCAACCTCATTCATCACCCCATTTGGCACTTACTGCTATGTTACTATGCCCTTTGGCTTGAAAAACGCAGGTGCCACCTACCAACGTACGATGCAGCGGTGCTTGAAGGACCAGATTGGCCGCAACGTACACACCTACGTCGACGACATCGCGGTCATGACTCGGAAAGGATCCGACTTGATCAGCGATCTCACAGAAACCTTTGAGAATCTCCGTCGGTACAAGATGATGTTGAATCCGCTAAAGTGCGTCTTTGGCGTACCAATTGGAAAACTCCTTGGCTTCATTGTCTCTAATAGGGGCATTGAAGTGAACCCGGAAAAAATCAAGGCAATTTTGTGCATAAAAAGGCCAACTTGTCTTAAAGATGTGCAACGGCTCACCTGGTTGTGTCGCGGCAATCGGCGGGTTTGTTAGCCGTCTTGGCGAGAAGGCACTTCCCTCGTACAAGCTATTGAAGAAAACAGACAAGTTTGTCTGGGACGAGGCAGCGGACAGCTCTACAAGGGTTGAAGGACATACTCACCTCCCCACCTATCCTAGCAGCTCCAGGAGAGTCAGAGCCTATGCTCCTCTACCTGGCAGCTACCAACAGGGTCATCAGCCTCGTCATCGTGGTGGAACGACAGGAAGAAGGTCACGAATATGGAGTCCAAAGGCCAGTCTACTATATTAGCGAGGTCCTTACGGAATCCAAACAGCGCTACCCTCACTTTCGAAGTTAGCCTACGGAGTATTCCCGGCGCAGCGAAGGCTGAGACATTATTTCCGATGCGGTCGTGAGCAAGGCTCCGCTGTCAACGATTCTCAACAACGCCGACGCAACAGGACGCACAACAAAATGGGGCATTGAATTATCCGCCTTCGACATCAGCTACAAAGCCAGGACCGCGGTCAAATCCCAGGTCTTGGCAGATTTCGTCGCAGATTGGACAGAAGCTCCGGATGCAAATCTGGAGCCGGAACCAGAGACATGGGTTATGCACTTCGATGGATCCAAGCAGCATCAAGGCTTAGGAGCCGGAGTCACCTTGAAGTCCCCTACCGGAGAAGAACTGCAGTACGTTTTGCAGATCCACTTCAAAGCCACAAACAACATGGCGGAGTACGAGGCTCTACTACACGGACTGCGCATCGCTAAGGAAATAGGGATCAAGCACATTATCTGCTGCGGAGATTTCGACCTGGTGGCACAGCAAGTAGCCGGAACCTGGAACGCCAGAAATTCCGTCATGGCAGCTTACCGAGACGAAGTTGACGAGATCGCCAAGTGCTTTCTAGGATATAAAGTCAAGTACGTCCGGAGAGACGACAACGCAGCGGCAGACATGCTATCCAAGCTCGGATCCGGCAGGAAACCAATTCCGCCTGGTATTTTTCTGGAGCATCTACGGATACCCTCGGTGAAGGGCGCTAACCCGGAAAACCCAGACGTGTCAGTATCTCCGGCTAGAGAAGTGATGGCTATCATTCCGGCTTGGACACAGCCTTTCCTGGACTACCTCATCGATAAGAAGTTGCCAGAGGACGAGGTCATCGCGCGACAGATCATCAGACGAGCAAGATCCTACACAATTGTTGATGGACAGCTCTACAAACTAAGCGCAACAGGGGTATTTCTCAAGTGCGTCTCTAATCAAGATGGCATTGAAATCCTCAGAGAGATCCACGCAGGGGATTGCGGGCATCACGCCGCTCACAGGTCACTCGTTGCAAAAGCTTTTCGGCTAGGCTTTTATTGGCTCACAGCTAAAGAAGATGCTGACAAGATAGTCAAAACCTGCCGAGGTTGTCAGTACTACGCTACTCAACCAAATGCTCCAGCCCAAGAGCTGAAGACCATACCTATCACCTGGCCGTTTGCAGTCTGGGGGCTCGATATGGTTGGTAAGTTAAAAAGATCATCTCCTGGCGGTTTTGAATACCTCTTGGTCGCCGTTGACAAGTTTAGCAAATGGATCGAGGCAAAGCCAGTCAGAAAAGCCGATGGTGCTACGGCACTAAAATTTGTCTGCAGCCTCGTGATGAGATTCGGCATCCCACACAACATAATCACAGATAATGGCACAAACTTCGCTCAGGGAGAATTGAAGGATTATTGTGAGACAATGGGGATTCGATTGGACCTTGCATCTGTGGCTCACCCACAATCCAACGGTCAAGTTGAAAGGGCTAATGGTCTAATATTATCAGGAATCAAGCCACGCCTTGAGGAACCGCTGCGACGAGCAGCTGGAGCTTGGGCTGATGAATTGGACGCTGTCTTGTGGAGTTTGCGAACTAACCCTAACAGGTCAACAGGGTTTACCCCATTTTTCCTGGTATACGGATCCGAAGCCGTGATTCCCTCCGACATCATCCACGATTCGCCGCGAGTTTCCGCCTACAATGAAGAAACAAGTCGACGAGGCCGGAGAGCTATCTCGTGGACCCGATCGAAGAAGCTCGGAATTTAGCCGACCAGGCGCTCCGCCATCTACCGGAGAAGCTCCGACGTTATCACAGTCGTCGAGTTCGAAATCGCTCTTTCATGACAGGAGACCTGGTCCTCCGCCTTCGGCAGGTGAAAGACCATAAGCTGCAGTCCCCATGGGAAGGACCCTTCGTCGTTAGCAAAGTGCTTCATAATGGATCGTACTACCTTGTCGATTTCCGAGAGCTGAGGGACCGACCTGCTAATTGGCACCGGAAACGCAAGCGTGAGGATCCGGATGACATCTACGACGAGACAGATCGCCCCTGGAACATCGCACAACTACGTCCTTTCCACACTTAGCGTATTCTTTCCGAGTTATAAACTCTGTAATAGTTATACATGATCAATGAAATAAAGCTTATGGTTCACTCTTCGAGTCTTTTACCTCCTTTACTTGTTCATTTTTAGATCATGTGTGTTTTCCGACTAAACCGCAGAGCTGGATATTTCCGCCTAGGCGTGTATAAAAAGTTGTGATTTTAAAAAAACCGTCGTTTAGGACGTAAGCTTAAGTTTTCCGATTAAATTGTTATCTATTGCGAACTCGTGGATTCCTAGTAGCGATTTCCGGCACCTATGCTTGGGAGTTTGTTTCCGCGGTTATTGACGGATTACCATTGGGTTTCGTCGCTGCTGGCGAGCGTTTCCGGCTAAGGTCTTCCGGCTCGCAGAAGGTCAAGCGGGCAAGCCGGAAAACAATGAAGTCAGCACTTGCTTTCCGACACAAAACAAAACATGCACATAATATTAAAGGATAGCAGGATAAGTGTTTCCGCCCCATGCATAGTTGTTTCGTCCCTAGCTACTTAAGAATTTAAGTTATTTATTACAAACCCACTCCGGAGACGGAGCGAACCGGCGGCGTCGCCGGCAAGGAGAAGAAGCCCTAAATGGGTTTTCCTGGCCATCTCCCGATCACCTCTCATGGAGTCTCGTACATACCGATTTTGTTGATGCACATCTTCATCAACGTACTCCAGGGCACACCTTTCTCTATGTATTTTCCTATTTCACCTAGGATGTATAGCTCTAGATAAAATCGTAATTTCTGAGATCGTAGAGAAGGAAACAGCGCCAGCGTCGCTGACAACATATCAACGAGGGTTTTCGATCTGGTCCACAAGCTGGGCTCTTTGAGCCTTATGTTTAAAGTGTAGTTTCTACTTGTTTAATAAAAACTAGATAATGGAAAAAATGTGAAATGAATAATAAATTGCAAATCAAATGAAGAAGATGTATACCTGACTCTTTGCTTTCCTCGCTGGAATTTATCCTTGTGGAAAGTCCAAGGAAGAAGTCCGCCCCATATGGAGTGGATTGGAGTCGTTCTACGGAACATTTGTTGCTCTAGTGTCGAAATGAACGGTCGGCCCATTGTCGCGTCTGAGAGACAACTGTTAAGCTTCGGTGTCTGCATCAGCACAATCACCTCCTGAGCCTCAACTAAGACTAGTCACAGCGGGAGTGATGTTAGTATCTTACTACCTATATTACTCCCACTATAAGTAGTATAAGCTCGGTAGTGGATCATGGCGTAGCTCCAAGGGAGATCCTAAACTTCGGGTAGACCGGGCTCTCGACGCTGCCATAGAGAAAAGTTACACTTACTAGGTATCGTGTCATCTACCTTACATCTATGTTGTAACAATACTTCATGTTGTCTACATGGGTGGACCAAATATAAAATATCATCTAAGCATGTCCTAGAAAAATCTTCACAACTTGGTCAAAAGTTAGTGGGGTCAGGTGGGGGGCAGTGGCCCCCCTTCACCTACATTATGCTCCACCTCTTTTTTTCCAAAATGAAGAAAATATGCAACCAATAGAACATATGAGTACACTCGTTGCAAGATCTTCAAGGTGATGGCATGTGCTGAAACCTTAGATATTCACCTCGGAAACAACAAGCGTAGCTCGAGCTGCTACACGTAGCTCGTTTTTTGAAAGAAATGGAAAAAACGTTTTATAGTTTCAAAAAAAATCTGAAATTAAATCTACATGCACATAATAATGTGATCTACAGTCGTGGAAAATTTCAACTCAAAATACCTTATACTCTAAGCTGCGCAAAAATCACAAACCCTGACTTCAATAGTAGTGAACAGTGCGAGATTTCAAAATCTCAGATTCTGTTAGATTTTATTAATTTTTTGCAGCCCCGAATATGAGGTACCTCGAGTTCAAATTTTACAGATTGGTAGACCATCATTGTCTACATCTAGATTTTTTTCATATTTTTTTGCAACTTTAAAATCTTGTATTCAAAATTTGCAAAAAAAAAAACGAGCTACATGTAGCTCGGGCTACAAAAATCCACTCTCATATTCACCTACACTATGTCTCCTCCGGTTTGTCAAGGAAGCCCAGAAGAATGAGTGGCATGGCCCTCGTTGCATGATCTTCAAGGTGATTGTTTCTGTTAAAAGTAGAACCGAGAGAAACGAGAGATAGACGAGAGAGACAACAAATGATTCAACTATTTTGTTCCATTGATGATTCACAACTTATATACAAGGGGAAGGGACGCGAATATGGGTCACGTCCGTTCGAAGAGGTGTGAGGAAGGGTTGTGTTCGTTGACAAACCAATCAACATAGAGAATTACATGAGGGAGGATTATCCCTTTAATTAAACCTATTTAATTAAATCCTAACACTCCCCTAATCCTTCCTTGTCCTTGTGCTTGGTCATCTCTAGAATCATCTTTGGAATCATCTCCTCTAAAAACCCTGTGGGAAAAAAACGAGGAGAGTAGTGTGTATGTTATGTTGCTAAAACTCCTTAAAACCCAGTGGGAAAATAAGGAGAAAATTGTGCAACATATAATAGTTAGATATGCTGTTAAAGCTCCTTTAAAACTCAGTGGGAAAATAAGGAGAAAATGACACAGCATATAATTGGTATTGTCTCTTTGTTAACTCAATATGAGAAAAACCTTGTAAAAGGGAAAAACCCATAGAGTTTAGAGAACAATATATGTCGTATATACTTTCCTAAAAACCCCGTTAGGGAAAACAGAAAATATGACATATCATCTTGTGTTGATATTACCTCATTAAAAACCTTGATGAGAACTCGTGTAGTAAACTCATGAAGGGAAAAAGAGTGTAATATGATGCTTTGAACATGATTGATTCAGGAAGATACTCCCCCTAATTCTTGCAATTTTGGAAGCCGTCGCATACCAATTCCATAAAATACTTCTGGAACGTTGAAATTGGTAGAGACTTCGTGAACAAACCAACAACATTATTGCGTGATTTGACTTGCAAGATGTTTATTCCCCAACTCTTCTGAAGTTCATGAAAATAAAACAATCTAGAGGCAATATGCTTAGTGATATTGCTCTTGATGTATCATGTTTGCATCCATGCAACACAAGCAACATTATCTGTGTAGATAATGATTGATGTTTCAAGAGAACCAATACCACATGACTCATATATGTGGTTTATCATTCCGTAAAGCTACACGTGTTAACGCGGCTTTGTATTTTAGAATGATTGGTAGGTGCAGTCATTAGAGTCTGCCTCGAAGACATCAATGGAGCGACAATTCTACCATGTTGATACACATTGTGGGGATCATTCAAGTAGCCAACATCAGTGTATCCTGATGATATTGGAGTTCAGATTTCTCTAAAATTACAAGAATATGTCAAGTAATGTGTGGTGCCTTGGAGATATCGAAAGATATTCTTGATTCCCAACCAATTGTGTTGGTGGGTCCAATGGCACTGAGATATGGAACTTCAAGTTCCAACGTCCCTTCTACATCATCCCGTGTTTTGAGTGAATCTTTCTCTACGTCTAGAGATCGAACAACCGGCATGGGAGATGGATATGACTTGTCCATTTCAGTTTCTCCAATATTTATAATATAAGCAACTTGGTGTACCATAATACTTGAGTGAAGTAGCTTGACTTGTAGTATCAAGCATGTTTTGGGTTAAACCAAATTCTTCATCTCAAATTCCGTCTTTAGGATGATCACGTGCTTCATCATTGCAAGACAAATACTTGTGTATGACAAAAACGCATGAGTAATCATCATTGTAGGAGTAATTCTTGTGTATAACAAACTCACTACATCGGTTGTACCAGAATACCGACAACAATAAGCCATGTTGTGACTTATGAAATTTACATAAACATGTTGCATTTCATTTCGATTCGGATTGTGATTCCATCGAGAACCATACATGACCAAATCTAGTGATCCACTTGGATATGTAGTCACTACATCTATCAACTGCATAGATAGATGATTTTGTACTACCAATGATATAATGTATCGGAAATAGGATTTCACTCGCGTCTGGAGATTAGGTCTCAGATCTCTGCGTAAATCCGACCTTGTGCTACAAGCCTTGCTTTCTCACCACCTTGTTATCTCGTTCCGTTGCTGGAAGAGAACATATTGAACCGCATAGGGAATTCATTTGGAGGAGCGAGGCTTATTCTGCTTGGATTGCATCCTTTGATTGTTTCAATCCAAGCAAGTGGTTTACACTCTGCCATGGCCATGGTCTTTGGATATGAATCATTATGAAGGATGTTTGGAATCATACAAGAGAAATATTGTAGACATTTGTAGGCTTTAATCATATGATTCTCCAGAACCGATATAGTTGGAGGAAATCTAAGCACCCATGATGACTCTTCGTGATTTCCCAATACGCGTGAGTCCGGGTGTTCCGATGTCCTAGCCAGTGTGTGCAAACTGAAGCTAGGTTGTGGAGGTTTCCCGTCCACTAGGTGTATACTACCCATCAGGTGTTTATCAACGCTAGGTTGATATGTATTTACTAATTCAGAGGATTTTTCCTCGTCTTTCCTTGTTGCTTGTAGGAAGCTAGATCCTGGTTAGAGGCCGTACTACTCCCCTCTTTTAAGAAATAGGGAGTTGAGTGGTTTTTATTGGTACCTCCACTCTTTCGGGCGCATTTCTAGCCGGATTAAAGGATTATATAACACCTTTGAGATCAGTAAATGAATCTGGCAGGTTATTTGCGAATTGTTGCAAATTTGTGAATCCTAGACGTATAGTCCATATTTTTGAGTACGTGGACATGAGGAGGAACGTGAAGTTCCAAATAATTTCCTGGCATTTTATTTGGTACTTGAAATCTCCCCCTAATGCCTGGAAATATCCATCCTTCAATATTTGCAATCAACGTACGAGGCTATGAACAGATCCCTTATGAGGAGTTCAAGGTACTTAGTGATCGACGGATATCTGTACCCCACATAGATCCCTAATTTGTGGGCCTATGATGTACGCTGCGGTGGTGAGATCGGTACGTGTGAAGCGATTCCGAACTTACGCAGATGGGAAATGCTCGGAGATTTCCACGTATCAATTACAGAGGGGAAGTTCTGCAGTATGCAGTTAGTTAGTCAAGGGTGTGTAAAGCCGCATGACTCCAACGTGAAGTTGGTAAAATTTCAACTCATTAACAAAGGTCATGCAACGAGCCTGATTCTCTTGCTCAGATATTTAACCAAACCTTTTGTGTATGGACATATGTGACAAAGTGCTAAACTCCAATCTTCGAAAGCCATGCAATAATTATTGGAGGGACATGAAGAGAATTTTGCATCATTATCCATTCGAATTGATTATAATTTGATTTCAGTCCACACTATGGTTGGAAGAGGCCACAAATATCACCTCGAATGCATTCGATCGAGGGACTATATGAGAACCTCAAATTGAGCTACATAATATCCAATGATTGAGGAAGCTTAGCTTCATGCAATTCATGACCAATGGAATTGATTTATATGCAACATGTGCTACGGGTTGGTTGTACGTGTAGTACAGTTCAAAATATAGAGAGGGTACCTTTTCAAATACATGTTCCTCATCCATTGGATTGGCTCCCGCAGAAATTTATATATCGAATTCAAGAGTTTCTCGTATGGAAATCTTTATAAAATATATAGAGGACATCCAACCTCATTTATATCAGAGTGCTGATACAATATATGTATGTTGCAAAAACATAAATGGACATAAATAAATCAATCGATAAGGAGATAATGGGACTACTCAAAGTCTCCAAACATGTCGACTGAGGCATTCTCAATCATCATGTTCTCCATGCCCATAGGGTTCTATGACCACCAGAGATGCATGGTATTGCAATGTCCAAGAGGAACGTCTTGTGAACAACTAGCTCCATTGGTGCGGTCTGGATGAAGATTGAAGTGAGCTTCAAACTTTTTCCCTTAAGGACATTTGCATTCCAACAATTGTTGATACAGAAAAACCGGATGCTATGGGGTGTGGCATTCCTGCGTGATATGCGTATAGCATCCAGACTCGTCGCAAAGCTTAGTTTTGTAAAACTTATGCTCTGCCATGCCTTTCACGACCCTTACGATCTGGATGTATGATGTCTTATGATGTACAAGACAACATACATTTCTCTTCTGTTAGCGGCGTGACTCCAGCCGTAGGTGGATCCTTCGGGGCCTGGATTACACGCATTAATCCATGTGACGCAAGACTAATCTTTATGTCCATGTCCCATATATGGTAGTAGTGGCCATCGAGGGCGAATGCCTCAAATTCCTTTCCAGCCATCATTTACTTACATGGGTGAACCAGAGATTATTAATTTACAATTGGTAAATTAAAAACCATCATGGTTATGTTGCAACGAACTTTGCAAAATTAATTATAACTTCAAGACATTGGCTTGAAGTTATTAGCGTGAACCTCAAATTGTTAAGTGTGACACTTTGTAGATTAAGTAGAATGAAAATGCTATGGCTGAGCATAATCATGATCATGGTGATTCGTAGTGACTCATAGGTCAAGCCTTCCAAAAGAACACCACAATGTGGTGTAGATCTTCAAATTAAAGTTAGTCGCCTCAAAAGGGACAAACCTTTAATTTCCTTAAAACACAGGGAGGTAGTTTACCACCTAGTGGTGCCTCACTCTTACGGACATTCTCATCGATCATAGCCTCCACAACCTTATGTTATTTATAACACATGAAGGTAACCACCATAAAATGGGATAAACCTCTCAATTGTGCATTGATGGCGTGTAACACACACGTTCGTTGGGAACCCCAAGAGGAAGGTATGATGCACACAGTAGCAAGTTTTCCCTCAGAAAGAAACCAAGGTTTATCGAACCAGGAGGAGCCAAGAAGCACGTTGAAGGTTGTTGGTGGCGGGATGTAGTGCGGCGCAACACCAGGGATTCCGGCGCCAACGTGGAACCCGCACAACACAACCAAAGTACTTTGCCCCAACGAAACAAGTGAGGTTGTCAATCTCACCGGCTTGCTGTAACAAAGGATTAGATGTATAGTGTGGATGATGATTGTTTGCGAAGAACAAGTAAAACAAGTATTGCAGCAGATTGTATTCAATGTAAAAGAATAGGACCGGGGTCCACAGCTCACTAGAGGTGTCTCTCCCATAAGATAAATAGCATGTTGGGTGAACAAATTACAGTCGGGCAATTGACAAATAGAGAGGGCATGACAATGCACATACATGATATGATAAGTATTGTGAGATTTAATTGGGCATTACGACAAAGTACATAGACCGCTATCCAAGCATGCATCTATGCCTAAAAAGTCCACCTTCAAGGTTATCATCCGAACCCCTTCCAAGTATTAAGTTGCAAACAACAGACAATTGCATTAAGTATGGTGCGTAATGTAATCAATAACCGCATCCTCGGACATAGCATCAATGTTTTATCCCTAGTGGCAACAAGCACATCCACAACCTTAGAACTTTCTCGTCACCGTCCCGCATTTAATGGAGGCATGAACCCACTATCGAGCATAAATACTCCCTCTTGGAGTTAAGAGCAAAAACTTGGCCGGAGCCTCTACTAATAACGGAGAGCATGCAAGATCATAAACAACACATAGGTAATAGATTGATAATCACCATAACATAGTATTCTCTATCCATCGGATCCCGACAAACACAACATATAGAATTACAGATAGATGATCTTGATCATGTTAGGCAGCTCAAAAGATCCAACAATGAAGCACATAAGGAGAAGACGACCATCTAGCTACTGCTATGGACCCATAGTCCAGGGGTGAACTACTCACTCATCACTCCGGAGGCGATCATGGCGATGAAGAGTCCTCCGGGAGATGATTCCCCTCTCCGGCAGGTGCCGGAGGCGATCTCCCGAATCCCCCGAGATGGGATTGGCGGCGGCGGCGTCTCAGTAAGGTTTTCCGTATCGTGGCTCTCGGTACTGGGGGTTTCACGACTGAGGCTTTAAGTAGGCGAAAGGGTAGGTCAGGAGGCGACGCGAGGGGCCCACACAACAGGGTCGCGCGGCAGGAGGTGGGCCGCGCCGCCCTGGCGTGTCGCCGCCTCGTCACCTCACTTCGTTTCCCTTTCGGTCTTCTGGAAGCCTCGTGGCAAAATAGGACCCTGGGCGTTGATTTCGTCCAATTCCGAGAATATTTCCTTTGTAGGATTTCTGAAACCAAAAACAGCAGAAAACAGCAACTGGCTCTTCGGCATCTCGTTAATAGGTTAGTGCCGGAAAATGCATAAATACGACATATAATGTGTATAAAACATGTAGATATCATCAATAATGTGGCATGGAACATAAGAAATTATCGATACGTCGGAGACGTATCAGCATCCCTAAGCTTAGTTCTCGCTCGTCCCGAGCAGGTAAACGATAACAAAGATAATTTCCGGAGTGACATGCCATCATAACCTTGATCATACTATTGTAAGCATATGTAATGAATGCAGCGATCAAAACAATGGTAATGACATGAGTAAACAAATGAATCATAAAGCAAAGACTTTTCATGAATAGTACTTCAAGACAAGCATCAATAAGTCTTGCATAAGAGTTAACTCATAAAGCAATAAATCTAAGTAGAGGCACTGAAGCAACACAAAGGAAGATTAAGTTTCAGCGGTTGCTTTCAACTTATAACATGTATATCTCATGGATAGTGTCAACATAGAGTAATATAACAAGTACAATATGCAAGTATGTAGGAATCAATGCACAGTTCACACAAGTGTTTGCTTCTTAAGGTGGAGAGAGATAGGTGAACTGACTCAACATAAAAGTAAAAGAAAGGCCCTTCGCAGAGGGAAGCATTGATTGCTATATTTGTGCTAGAGCTTTGGTTTTGAAAACATGAAACAATTTTGTCAACGGTAGTAATAAAGCATATGTATCATATAAATTATATCTTACAAGTTGCAAGCCTCATGCATAGTATACTAATAGTGCCCGCACCTTGTCCTAATTAGCTTGGGTTAACACTGATCATCATTGCATAACATATGTTTCAACCAAGTGTCACAATGGGGTACCTCTATGCCGCCTGTACAAGGGTCTAAGGAGAAAGTTCGCATTGGATTTGTCGCTTTTGATCATTCTTCAACTTAGACACCCATACCGGGACAACATAGACAACAGATAATGCACCTATTGTTGTGACACCCTTCTTTCATGGGAAACGAAATGATACTGGAATATTAGATGAATTCCAGTGGGCTATATGCGTTATTTCATCATGGTGCAACTTACTCCTGCCACTGGTACCTATTTGTTGGTTAGATCATCTAGAAGAGAAAATTCACCATGTGAAAGACCTGTTATATCTCATTGAGTTAGGCAATCTGACACTGAACACAACTTATACCGCGCACGTGCATGCTCACATCCCATGCCTCATTAAGCCCTACGCTCCAGCTCGATGCCCCCAATCTGCAGTAGTTGCACAGAACACATGGCTCTTTGCTATCTACTAGATGGACCTAGCGTGCTCTGCTGCGCCGTCCTCCGATACCCGCATTTAGATTTGTCACGCGACTTTTCATAGGCTTATACAGTTGTAGTGAAGATGCTCGCCCTGTGTATCCTCTAATTTAGAGCATCATGCGCATCAGATGTGGCGGGCACAGTTCCATAAACATATCTTTGATGCTAAATAAACAGGGCATGATACTGGGCAGTATCTGCAGCTCTAATTGTACCTACTCATGTAACTACTACTCGGCGCAGTGTAAGATGCCTCCACAGGCTATCCTCTTCAGGAGAGGCAGACACCAGATGGTCTCAGAACAGCTGCCCACCTAAGACTAAAGCACTGAGCTGCAAATCCGTCAGATCCCTCCACTTCCGCTCAAAAGCTAGGGAGCTTAGAGCTCTTCTGAGATTGCAGATTGTTTGATAGCATGTCTAACCCGAGAATTTGAGAAACACTTAATTAATATGTGGGAACAGCACATAGAAATCAAACTGCTCCACAAAATGATCGTTGTAAGAAAAAATAACGATAGATCTAGAATCAGGGTGCCATCCATACATTCTGGGATGCCTGATTTGGTATTTTGACAATTTGATCACAGCATATTTGACATCAGCAATTGCAACTGCATCTTTTGTTTGAATACCTATCAGGTCTCACCGGTAATCAATGTTGGTATATCTTATGTTAGTTTTTTTTCACTTACAAACATTACATCGCCTCTCACATTCAGAATAATATTTAAGCTAAAAAATCACACTTATGAAATATCATTAATTCCATTATTCACAAACAATGTAAGAACTACAGTCCAGTTCCCAGCTATTTTATCAGAGCGACTATTTTATCAGAACAATCCTCCAGTGAGTTGTGTTACCCAAATAAGGAAAACATCTAACCTCTACTATATCAGTACACAAGCTGCTTACCTTTTGTAGTGCTAAGGAACTGTGGATTCTAAGCAACAAATAATTGTCTCCCGAGCCATGTACCTTTAAAATATACACTGAGTTCCAGGTTCTATGCACGCCTTCAAAATGGAAATATGAAGCCAGATGGAATCTTCTGAAACTAATCTAGGTTACCAAATATTATTTAGTTACTTCAGATATATGGGTATCCATCCAATACCCCTTACCTCTAATCTTACAGATTCTCAAACTCTTCTTCCAAGTTGTTAGCTAAACCTGGACCTTCATTAAAACAAAAGAATGACCAGTCCTATGTACTTTGTATCCTTTCCATGAGTATACCACGGGTACTTATGCTATCGTTGCTTAAAAGAGCCTGTAAACTTATATGAACGGCCTATGCTTAATAAATTGCAGAGGTTGACATCACAAGTACATATAATGGTGTTGCTTGAGCAGGGTGTTTTGTGTTCATTGAGAACAAAAAACTAACACATGGTCGACTGCAGGCAAGATTGGAAATTAGTTGACATATACATTCTAAACTTCATCTACAATCTTATTTCAGGTATAACTCCACTAAGTAGTTCAAGGAAGAGAAATTGATAAATTGGAAGGGGACAATGACGACCAGCAAAACATTAAGCAGGTCCTTGATCCTGCCTTAGACCGTTAGTTAACCTTCTGCAAGTTGTATCTCGAAATGTTTTTGCATCTGAAAAAGTTGCCTCTGCCATGAAGCTATTTCTATTACAGTATGAGTGTCTGGTGCCCTGATATCAGTGTTTATTTCAGCCGATATTAACAAGGCGGAATTTACCAGTAGCGTTGTTACACACTATATATTGTGGGATGAGCTACAACATATTATACCTTGTGGTGCCGCTAGAATAATGTCTATGGATCTCATTGTGTAAGTCTTTCAGTAACTAATATAAGAGCTCATCTCCCTAGAAATGATTAGTGGTTGACAGGATCCACTTGAACCAACTTGAGTGCTTTTCTTAAGCACATCAAGATGAAGTTGGTATGCAATCAATCTAACAACTTCAGTCCCCAAAAGGGAAAAATGACTACAGCATCATCTGAGTTCATTATGATGAGCATGATCTAATTTTGCATGACTTGCATCTTTCAAGAAAATGCCAACGACAAATGAAGAAAATGGCAGCAGTAAATACAAAGCCATACCATGGCTATAGAACATTGCCTCACAGTCTGTGAAGCAAACTACAAAGAAACTGAGGTGTGTTCCCTAATTAATGATTAAAGACAATGCACCTAATCACACAAAAAAATCATAAATTAATTATCAGGTGGGTCCACTCCTCTATAAACATAGATAATAAAAAGGAACCAAAGAAATTCTAGATAATGAAGTCATACTGCTGCTAATAGCAATTATGGTATAAGTTTACAATTCATCTCAGCAGATGTACTAACAGGGTACTCACATCACGGATGCACTTGTACAACATTACTTTGTTAGTCGCATGGAAAAACATATTATCAAGCCTTTATATGTACTGTATTAGAAAACAGAGAATCTAATATCTAGGATATTTTTGCAACTGACACAGCTAACGAAAATACACTCACCAAAATCCCCCTGTCCAAACATCCCAAATGAATTTACCCTACAAATTTCCTTTCACCAACAGATGATGGCTAGGGGCAGTGCACGCATTGAGCAGGGAGAAAGAAAAATGCGGGTAAAACGCCCACGGTTTTCTTTGAGATCGAATCTTGATCTACAGTAGGGTTCAAACCGAGCTGTGTGTGTGCGGGTGGGGTGTGTCATGGACGTTGTTGAAGGTGCTGGCCGAGGAAGGCAACCCTGGAGGCGGCGGACGTCCCGTCCAACGCTGATGCTGCGCTTCCTCATCGGTTGCGCAGGCGAGGGCTGCGGCCAGCGGCCTCCTGCAGATTCCGCATCCCCCCTTCGGCAGCCATTACATCGCGACGGCGATGGAATTCGCCGGCGGCGCAAACGTGCGGAAGAGAAAAGGTAGAGTTGCACTTTTCCCGCACTCCCATCACAGATCCAGGGCACACATCACAAACCAGCCACAAAAATTCAGAGAAGAAAAGAGGAAAACGAACCAGCTCAGAGAAAGCAGGCGCGACAGAGAGGACCGGCGGCTACATCGACACCGTCGAAGAACCGCGTGCACCGCCGCAAATGCAAGAACGAAGAGGACGAGCAGAGCACGACCGGGCGAGGAGAACTGCCGCCCCAGGCCGCAGCCAAGAAACATGAAGAACCAACCCCCGGTCAAACCAACCCCGAACCGACGCTCAACTCCTAGGCCTCGCCGACGCGTAGACACGGCGTCGCGACGACACGCGCTGACCAAACCACGGCCCATCACCGAATGGAGAAAACGCAGAGCGAACATCCCTCCAGGTGGGGCTCCGGTGGGGTCCATGACAAGGACCGGCAAATCAACCAGGAGGGCGCGCAACCCTGGGAGCTTAGTGCTCTTAGGAGATTTTAACTTATATAATTTATTGAACCTCAGCCAGCAGATAGATGCTATATGGATCTACTTTTAAAAATGCTAGGCAGCATGTCATTTGAGTTTATCAATAAGTGCAGTTCATGGATCTGTATCTAGGTATATCCATTCATTTTATACTACGAGAACACCTAGATATAGTTAGTCCAAATTTATTAGAGTGTGGATTCCTAAATGATATTGTTCTTACTTCCTGGCTTAAATATCTTTTTTCAAGAGGTGCTGAGGGCCTGTCACTTTGAGATCTCTTCAGCAGCTTGCTTTTTTGTTCTGCAGACTACGAACGAAATTATCCAAGAAGTATCAGAAAAAAACTATTTCTTTGTTCTTGGGCAGTCATGTATAAAAGTTGCACCAAATGTTGTTTCTCTGGAAAATTTACAAGAGTGCAGGCTGGCAGAAGAATTTTGTCCCCTTCCAAAATGTCATAGGGAGAATAAAGATAAGCTAGAGGTATGTCGATCAGGTTATCCATACTCCCATGTTGTATATATATAAATTTATCGGCTGTTTATTGATAATCGTTATCTTGATTATATATAAGCATTATTGTGTTTACATACTATATCAGTATTGATAGCTCCATAACTGCTACATGCTCTCTTTTCTACACACTTTTGTAATTACGAGATTTATTTTTCAATTTGTAAACTGGATTGCCAGATTAAGAAGATAGATTTTCATGCAATCAGTATTGTAGCCTCTCTGTGCACAACCCAGCAACTTCCTGATTGAATCTGACAGTAGTGTTGCCTTAGTTGTTTCTTTGCATTTTGTAGTTTCAGTTCCTTCTTGATATGGTTCTTCGCACGTAGGTGCTTTACCCTTATTATACTGGCACCACTTATTTGTTTTAAAGCACATTGTGTGAGGGATTCAGATGCTCTATATGCAGATAGTTCTCATGAAATGAGTGGTTATATGTTCAGCATTTCATCATGCTTAGCTTATTAGACTATACATACATGATGCTGGCTGCTGGCATGCTTTAGTTTGTCCCCTGCAGCTAGGTGTCGGCCATGATGTTTCTTGTTTTGAAGTGTAGGTGCAACAAAGATGAGCTTACCATCTATATATCAGAAATGGATCTGTTGCTTTAGAATCATATAGAACTGCAGTTGCTAAACTTTCATGTTGTTTTTTTTTTTTGTCAGCAGCTACTAAACTTGCGTCTTAATTTTTATGAGGCATTGAGTTCTTTCTTGGTTGGGATGGCAACCAGCAGTCCAGCACTAGCCAAAGTTTTGGTGGGACAGTATTGTCAATAAGGGTGGCTTCAGATTATCTGAACACGAAACAATGACGACAAAAGACTTACACTACCGTTCCGATGTTGGCTCTAGCTTTCTTTCAATTGCACACTTCCATCCAGGATCAATATTGACCGACACAAGACGGAGCAACAGGGACAAGTTTTCCTGAACAACTCGAGTCAATTATTCATCGTCCGAAACAGAAACAAGAAAAGCCTCACCCAGGGACAAGGGCAATCGGAAGGGGGACACTCAGCCGGCCATGGGGTGGTTGACGATGTACTCGATAGCGAGCTGCATGGAGTCGATCTTGTCGGCCTCCAAGTCGGGGATCTCGAGCTTGAACTCTTCCTCAATCGCCATCACCACCTCCACCGTGTCCAAGCTGTCCAGCCCCAGATCCTTGTCGAAGTGTGCATCGGGGGTTACCTGAGGACCGTGCTCCGTGTTAGGGACTTAGGGTTTGGGTTTGGATCGATCCGGGCCAGCACGACGCGATGCGGAATTGAAGTTACCTTGGAGGGGTCAACCTTGGGGTGGCTCTTGAGGACATCGAGAACGCGGTCTACGACCTCGTCGCGGGTGAGGTGCGCGTCGTGGGAGGACATTGGCCGCGTGAGCCACAGCGCCTGGGCGTGGGGCTGGCCCGCCGCGGCGGCAGCGGCGAGAGGTGCCACCGTGGTGGGCAAGAGGCGGATGTGGCGGAGGATCGCCGGACGAAGCGCCGCCGCCGCCATTTTCCTTTTTCCTCTTTCTCTTCCCTCGGGATTTTGACTCGGCTGGAGACAGGAAGGAGCTGAGGCTGGACGCGCCGCGCCGCTCCGCTCATGGCGTTTTCCAGATGGGCCTGGCCCAACACGACGACCACGTGACGCAGCTCAACTTGAAGTTGGCTCGCTGCGTGAGTAGATTCCAGCCAGCTAGTGTAGTTGCATAGATATTCAGGGCAAGGTGAGGTTAACGTGCATATGCATGCACGTTTCATCCAGGGACATTTCCAGTTTTCAAAATTAAACATTTTCTGTTTTTGGAAAGTCATCATTTTAAATCAGAACATATTCTAAATCAGAATAGGATTTGCCCGTCCCTATTCTTCGCTTTAAGCGGAACCTCCGCATACTCCCGTTAGGAAATGGGCTCGGCCCAGTAGTGGTTTCCGCGAGGGCGCGAGTCCGCACTGTTGGTTCGATTCGTCATATTTCCGTTAGCAAACTCTTTCTTTTCACGTTGTTTTCTCTCGTCCGCTTTAGTTTTTTTCCGTGTGCTTTTTTACTCGATTGGTTCGCCGTTCTTTTTCTCTCGCCTGGTTCCTCGCTAGAAAGTAAATCTTCACAAAGAAACATTGCAATGGATCTTCACGTCACATACATTTGAAATGGATTAAACTAAATAAGTACTACTATGTGCTGAAGTTCATAAGTTCAAAACCTGAACAACTAGGTTGATCTTCAAAAATTTGAACGAACCACGTGAACAATATTTGAATAATATGTGAACATATTATTTTTATGCAATGATTTTTTCATTTATGGTGAACGATTTCTAATGACAACACTCATCTTATTTTAACGATTTTTTTAAGAAAAAAATAATTTATCAGTTAAAGGCCATGAACCAATTTGCAAAGAACAAAAATAAAATAGAAGAAATAAAAAAGTTCGTGAACTGAGAAAAGTCCATGAACAGAAAAATGCCGTGAACAAAAAAAGCCATGAACTAATTTATGAAGAACATAAAAAGGGTCGTGACAAGAAAAAGACCCTAAACAAATTTGCGAAGAACAAAAAAAGATCATGAATTGAAAAAAGGTTGTGAACATGAAAAGTATGTCGTAAACCGAAAAAGCCGTGAACCAATTTACGTAGAAAAGAAAAGGAAGGTGCCAAGAAAAATGTCATAAACACATTTGCGAAGAACAAAAAAATTGTGAACAAAAAAGTAGTTGTGACTAGGAAAATATCGTGAACGGAACAGAAAAAAGGTCGTGAACGGAAATATTTCGTGAACGGAATTTTTTGAATTTGAACAATTTTAAGTTTGAATGATTTACGAATTTGAACATTTTAAAATTTGAAAGATTTTCTAATTTGAACATTTTTAAATTTGAACGATTCTTGAATTTAAACAATTTTAAAACTACACAAATTTCAAATTTGAACGATTTTCCAAAAGGAACATTTCCTTAACCTGAAAGATTTAAAAAATATTGATGTTTTTGAAATCAAAACAATTTTTAAATCAAAAATTTTTAAAATTTCGGAAATGTTCAAATTAAAAAATGTTCAAATATGAAAAAGTTCCAAATTGAAAAATGTTCAAATTAAAAAGTATGGAAATTTCAAACAAAGATCAAATCTGAAAAATTTTCAAATGCCGAAAAATGTTCATATCAAAAAGTGTTCAAAATAAAAATTGTTTAAACTAAAAAATTGTTCAAATTTTAAATATTCAAATCTAAAAATGTTCATACTTAAAAAACGTTAAAAGTCGAAAAAATTCAAATTTTGGAAAGTTCAAAAAAGATCAATTGGCAAAACAAAAAACTGGAGAGAGAAAACCAGCAGAATCAAATAAAAAACGAGTTGAAAATGAGAAAGCTGAAGCAAAAAAACGAAGGAAAACCAATTTCGTCGCTAATGGGCCGGCCCAACTCGATCCCGCTCTGAGCGGAGCGTCCGCTCGCTCCCGCGTTGAGCGGAGAATAGGGATTGCGCTCCTTTACGCCGAGCAGGTCGGCACAGTGTAGGTGCCGCACACCCCCGTACGTACGTGGGCTTGGCCCAAAATCTCGTTCGGTTTGCCTTCCGATTTGTACCGCCCCGGGTGGGTTAGGTTACGTTTGGCTGATTTGATTTGAAGCATGGTAGACTGATTCTCAATTGTTTCTTCTGTTCCGCAACCGATTGTTCTGTTTCGCTACTCATTCTTGCTATTCACAACTGATTAGTAGTCTTCTGTATTTGTGTGTGCATTGGCCAGGAAAGCACCAAATATATTGTCAAACTAAACATTTATCATACTCGCTCATCCAACAAAAGACGTCTGAACTTTATCTAAATTTAGATGTATCTAGACGTTATTTAGTGTATAGATATATTTAAATTTAGATAAAAATGAGATATCTTTGTTGGATGGAGGGAGTACTTTAATTATGGTGTAAAAGTTGAACAACTTTTCAACTTCAATATTTATCATACATGGATACAGATTTTAGTTTGCTCATTTAAGAAACTTGAACGGTTTCTCGGAAAATTTTGAAGCATGAACAGTTTCAACCTTGAACATAAATCAATAAATGAACTTAATTTTTGTAAAGAACAAAAATGAAATTAAGCTTTCATTCAAACATATAACTACGATGGACACATTTTAGTTTTACAAAATTATGAAATTTGAACGGTTTCTTATTTGAACATATTATTTCAGTACTGAAATTAATTGTTTTATACCTTGAACATAGATCAAACATGAAGAAAGTTTTACAAATCAACTTACGTTTTTAAAAGAATAAAATTGAACTTTAGTTTTGTTCAAACATATATTTACGACGAACTAATTATAAATCTCTGAAATTATGAAATTTGAACGGTTTCTTGTTTGAACATATTATTTCAATACTCAAATGAATTGCTTTCTACCTTGCACCTAAATCAAACGTCAACAAAATTTTAGAAATGAACCTAAGTTTTGTGGAGAATAAAAATAAACATAATATTTGGTTCAAACAAATACCTACGTTGAACCAATTTTTAAAATTTTAAATTATGGGATTTGAACGGTTTTCTAAGTTGAACACTTCTAAAGTAAAAAAAAAAGAGTTGAACATTTTTTTAACTTGGATATAGATCATAGTTTTCTTATTTAAGAAATCTGTACGGTTTTCTAAAGTAAACAAAAAAAATCGAAATTAGGAGACATGAACGGTTACTACCTTTAACATTAATCAGACATGATATTTTTGAATAATTATACTTAATTATTGTAGAGAAAAAAATTAAGTTTTGTTCAAACATATACATACGAAGAATGAATTTCAAATTTTCAAAATTATGAAATTTGAAAAGTTTCCTAAATTTAGCATTTCTCAATTAAAATTTGAGCAATTTTCTAACTTGAACATTTTTTCGTACTTAGAGATTTTAGTTTAATCATTTAAGACTACGATGAACAAACTTTAGTTTTCCAAAATTATGAATTTTGAACTGGTGCTTGAACATATTATTACAATACTAAAATGAACAAGTTCCTAACTTGAACACTTGTGATACGAGGATCCCACCTCATCCTCTTCGAGTTTGCCCTATCTTTCACAGCGAGACAACCAGTAGATAGAATCTCCTAATAATGCGATGAACGCAACTCCGGAGAAGAGGAACGAATCCGAGCAAGCAACGTGAAGATGAACTGCACGCCTCGAACCCTAGCTTGATAATCCTTGATTGATAGGGAAAAGGTGTCCGATCTTTCGATGACATGAAGATAACGTCGATTTGTTGGTGGAGTTCGTGCTTGACGATCCGACTACACGTGCAAAGCTCATGCGCCAATGCAATCGCTAGGACAATCTTCGGAAGTTACTGATCTTGCGGTTGCACGATCAGCCTGACCAGCGAGAGTCTTAGATCCTACCTGAAATCGAGAACAAATAAGAACTAATATTGCAATCAGAATATTGCGGATGAAAGATGAAACCTTTATTGAATAAGGTGGGATTCCGAATAGTCGGTCTTGTTCTGGGCGTTGACCTCAAAAGAAGTACACGAGAGTTGCAGCAATGTCTAACTTTTAATCTAATCAAAATCCGAGTCTAAACGTGACGGCTATGGTGGTATTTAAAGGAGGTAAAAGGTGGGGTTTCGGCCAGCCATGTGTATGGTGGCCGAACCAAACCCTAGAAGGTCTTTCCCCTTCAATACAGACTCTAAAAAGTGGCTGACTTAATTCTCGCGAAAATAACATGGGTCCGGCCCAAAACTAAAGGTGACGCAGACACCATGTAATCATATGGACGAAATTATGAAGTGAAAAACTCTATATTTCGTCCATATCTTCATCTTCAATTATGGTGGCTTCAAAGTTCTGAAATCTCCACTTGCAGCGTCCTCTTCAATCCTCACATGTTTGCTGTCATCTCCATGCACGATCATGCTCCAAAGCTTGTCCCTCCTGTCCATGCTAGGTCCATCATTCATAAGAGTAACAAACACATCTGATTTAGGCAGCATCATATTCTCATGTATGTGAGGAATAGTTTCAAGAAATAAAAGTTCATGATAGTTAAGTTGCTTGGCACGAGCTCGAGTAATTGGTCCTTGTATTTGTGTGGCTGTAGGTACAGCGGTTGTATCAATAGATGGGATGTCCTCATCATGCTCCCCTTCTTGAATTGAAGTTGTCCTCGACGCGATCTCATCTTCTTCACCAAAGTAAGGCTTCAAATCTGCAATGTTAAATGTAGGACTAACAGGACCCAATTCTGCAGGAAGATCAAGTTTATATGCATTATCATTTATTTTCTCTAACACCTTAAAAGGACTAGCAGCGCGTGGCATTAATTTAGACTTGGCAATTCAGGAAAACGGTCTTTGCGCAAATGCAACCAAACAAGATCACCAACATCAAACACAACTTGCTTTCTTCCTCTATCCCCAGCAATTTTATACTTAGCATTCATGCGTTCTATGTTGTCTTAAGTAGTCTCATGCAATTGTAATATCAATTCAGCATGTTGTGTAGCATCTAAATTGTTTTGCACGGAAGATGGTAAAGGCAATAAATCAATAGGTGCACGTGGAACAAAATCATACACAATCTCAAATGGGCACATCTTAGTGGTAGAATGCAGTGAACGATTGTAAACAAATTCAATATGAGGTAAACATTCTTCTCACAATTATAAGTTCTTCTTCAAAACAGTCCACATCATAGTATACAATGTTCTATTTATTACTTCAGTTTGTCCATCAGTTTTGATGAGGTCTAAGACCTAGTTTGTGGCCCGATCTCGCGATTGACCCAAATCCAAAGGGGGAAAAGAGGGAGAGGAGTAAGAACGCGAAGAACACGAAGAACAAACACACGCACGCCAACCCGATACAATCGAATTCTTACTCTCGTGGCTCGATGGACCACGCCAATAGAATCAACCGGAAGAGACACTAGGTAGAATTCCGGATGAGAGATCGGGGTTGGAGACGAAGACCGGCGAGAGAGAGAGAGAGAGAGAGAGAGAGAGAGAGAGAGAGTGGAGCACACTAGAATCTCAATCACAAGTATCCAAATCCTCAACAAGAGTAGCCTTGATTACAAAGGGGATCTAACCCTAGGGAAACAAAGCTCAAAAGTAGTTTTAAGCTCAGATTATGTCTAAAGAGTGAAAGGGGGCGTCCTGGGTACTTATATAGGCCTACAGGGCGACACATGGCGAAAAGGTACGAAGTACACGACTTAAGCAGTTTTGACAAGGAAATTCGACGAATCCGGTCAGGAGCCCGGTCAGACCGGCCCTGGGACCGGGGCGTCCGGTCCAGACCGGGTCCTAGACAGGAGGGCGACCGGAGAGGGGTCCCGGAGGCGCAGTAACGTGCCCGATTGCAGTCAGCGGAGAGCCCGGTTTGGACCGGGGCGCCCGGTCAGGAATTCGGTCAGACCGGGTCCTGGACCGGCTGGCTCCTTCCCTTCCTTGGCGCGCTTCGGATGACGTCAGGTCCAGCTCCACGTGCATCTTCTCGTCCAGCTGCTCCTCTCCTCCTCTTGACCATGGTGTGTCCTCCTCTCCGGGGTCTTGATGCACCTCGTACCTAATAACACAAAGCGTGTCGGCATGAGGTAGCAATCCATCCAATGGGGTACCGAGATCGAGGGTAGTGAGGAGCGAGTTCACCTTATCATGTAGCGCTTTGACTCGAGCGCGTCATTGGTCCACTTGGGGGACTTGTTGGTCTTGATGTAGTGTCGTTGGTGAGCGGGGCTACATCATCTCCCCCCCCCTTGGGAGAGAGTCGTCCTCGACTCTTGTTCCTCCTCATCTCCATGATAGGGTGAGAGATCCGAGATGTTGAACGTGTTGCTCACCAAGTACTTGGAGGTTGGTATGTCGATGACGTAGGTGTTGTTGTTGATGCGCTTGAGGACCTTGAAAGGCCCATCTCCTCTTGGCTTTAGCTTGGAGTTGCGTTCATGAGGGAACCTTTCTTTCCGAAGGTGAATCCAAACGAGGTCTCCTTCTTCAAACACTCGTTCCTTCTTCTTGGCGTTGAGGCGGGTAGCTTGGCGAAGTACATGCTCTTGTATGGTTGCTCTTGTTTCTTCATGTAGTTTCTTCATGGCGGTGGTGCGCTTGTAGAAGTCCATGTTCGTCCTTTCATGAAGAGGTAGTGGAAGGAGGTCGAGCGCCGTGTGCGGTTCGAAGCCATATACGATCATGAACGGACTCCTTGATGTTGTAGAGTGCTTGGCTCGATTGTAGGCGAACTCCGCGTGGGGTAGTCACTCTTCCCATGACTTCAAAATTTTCTTCACTAGTATGCGTAGAAGAGTTGAGAGGCTTCGATTGACCACTTCTGTTTGTCCGTCGGTTTGAGGGTGCGAGGACGATGAGAATAAGAGCTTCACTCCAAACTTTGCCATGAGCGACTTCCATAGATAACTCATGAACTTGACGTCTCTATCCGAAACAATGCTTGCCGGTATTCCGTGTAGGCGAACCACTTCCCTGAAAAACAATGAAGCAATGTGTGAAGCATCATCGGTCTTATGGCATGGTATGAAATGAGCCATTTTAGAGAACCTATCCACTACCACAAAGATCGAATCATGCCCATGTTTTGTTCGTGGTAAGTGATAACCCACAAGTATAGGGGATCGCAGCAGTCTTCGCGGGTAGTAAAACCCAATTTATTGATTCGACACAAGGGGAGACAAAGAATACTTGAAAGCCTTAACAACGGAGTTGTCAATTCAGTTGCACTGGAAACAGACTTGCTCGCAAGAGTTTATCGAGTAGTAACAGTTTTATAGCGATAGCGAGTAGTGAAATAACAGCAGCAGAGTAACAGAGACAGCAGTAGTGATTATAGTAAACAGCAGGGTTAAAATATTGTAGGCACGGGGACGGATAACGGGCGTTGCATGGATGAGAGAAACTCATGTAACAATCAAGCAAGGCATTTGCAGATAATAATAAAATGGCGTCTAAGTACAAAGCAATCAATAGGCATGTGTTCCAATTATAGTCGTACGTGCTCGCAATGAGAAACTTGCACAACATCTTTTGTCCTACCAGCCGGTGGCAGCCGGGCCTCAAGGGAATCTACTGGATATTAAGGTACTCCTTTTAATATAGTACCGGAGCAAAGCATTAACACTCTGTGAACACATGTGATCCTCACATCACTACCATCCCCTCCGGTTGTCCCGATTTCTGTCACTTCGGGGCCATTGGTTCCGGACAGCGACATGTGTATACAACTTTGCAGGTAAGACCATAAACAATGAATATCATGATGAAGTAATAACATGTTCAGATCTGAGATCATGGCACTCGGGCCCTAGTGACAAGCATTAAGTATAACAAGTTGCAACAATATCATCAAAGTACCAATTACGGACACTAGGCACTATGCCCTAATAATCTTATACTATTACATGACCAATCTCATCCAATCCCTACCATCCCCTTCAGCCTACAGCGGGGGAATTACTCACACATGGATGGGGGAAACATGGCTGGTTGATGGAGAGGCGTCGGTGGTGATGATGGTGATGATCTCCTCCAATTCCCCGTCCGGCGGAGTGCCGGAACGGAGACTTCGGCTCCCGAGACGGAGTTTCGCGATGTGGCGGCGTTCGGAGGGTTTCGCGACTTCCTCTCCCCGTGCGTTTTTAGGTCGAAGGCAATAAGTAGTCCGAAAGAGGGCGTCGGGGGCCAGCCGAGGCCGCCACACACTAGGGCCGCGCGGGCCCCTCCTGGGCCGCACCGGCCTAGTGTGTGGGGCCCTCGTGCCCCCACCTGGCTTGCCCTTGTGGCTCCGCCAATATTCTGGGAAAATAGGACCTTCTGCATAAATTCCGAGGATTTTCCTGAAAGTTGGATTTCTGCACAAAAACGAGACACCGGAACAGCTTCTGCTGAAAACAGCGTTAGTCCGTGTTAGTTGCATCCAAAATACACAAATTAGAGGCAAAACAATAGCAAAAGTGTTCGGGAAAGTAGATACGTTTTGGACGTATCAACTCCCCCAAGCTTAGCTTATTGCTTGTCCTCAAGCAATTCGGTTAACAACCGAGCGATAAAAGAACTTTCACGAACACATTTGTTCATATGATGTAAATATTCTCATGCTATGGCTAACACTTAGGCAGTTCATAATAAGATACATGCAAATAAGATCATCTAATAGCTATGTCAATCATGGAAAGGTACCAACAATTAATAATAAGCATCATGAATCATGTATATAAGCGGGATTGCAATGTTCATAAAAGAGTATGATAGAGTGGTATCTCGCTTGCCCATATTTGATCAAGCAAAACATAAATGCTCGGGCACCTCCGAAGTTCATAGAAAGACTAGAAATAGTGATAGTCAAAGATAAAAGCATCAAAGTTATACCACAATCAATCATATTTTGAGACAAGCATATTACACTAAGAATGACAGTTGTGCTCTCAAGAAAGTACTCAAAGAAAGGATGGAGACTCAATGTAAAAGTAAAAGATTTACCCTTCGCAGAGGGAAGCAGGGATTAACATGCGCTAGAGCTTTTCATTTTTAAAACAGGAGTAAAATTGTTTTGAGAGGTGTTTGTTGTTGTCAACGAATGGTAATGGGTACTCTAACTACCTCATCAACCAGACTTTCAAGAGCGGCTCCCATGAAATTTTATTTTTGGGTGGCACTCCTTCCAACCTTGCTTTCACAAACCATGGCTAACCGAATCCTCGGGTGCCTGCCAGCAATCTCATACCATGAAGGAGTGCCTTTTTTGTTTTAGTTTTATTTAGATGACACTCCTCCCCACCTTTGCTTTCTCAAGCCATGGCTAACCGAATCCTCGAGTGCCGACCAACAATCACATACCATGGAGGAGTGTCTATTTGTAAATTTATGAAAGTTAATTAATTGGGGCTGGGAACCCCGTTGCCAGCTCTTTTTGCAAAATTATTGGATAAGCGGATGTGCCACTAGTCCATAATGAAAGTCCGTCCGGAGTAAATGACAAGATTGAAAGATAAACACCACATACTTCCTCATGAGCTATAAAACATAAACACAAATTGAGGTGCATTTTGAAGGTTTAAAGGTAGCACATGAAAATTTACTTGGAACGGTTTGAAATGCCATGCATAGGTATTTATGGTGGACACTTTGGAACAACTTGGTTTTCATGTGTTTGGAGGCACGAGCAGCGTTCCCGCTCAGTACAAGTGAAGGCTAGCAAAAGACTAGGGAGCGACAAATCAAGAGAGCAGTAACTCGTCATAATCATGCTTGCGGCAAAATAAATTAACCGAGGCATAAGAGTGATACAAGAACTCTGAAGCAATGTAAATCATCGAGGCTTAATTGACTTTTGTTCAGTCATATGCATGCGTGAGCATGTGCCAAGTTAATTCAAACGAATTATTCAGAGGAGGATACCACAATATCATACCTATCTATGAATAAAACAATGCAAACAAACATCCATGACATGTTACTCATATTAATAAATTGGAGCTAAACATGAGAGATCATGAACTACTAGACTTCCTTAAATGACATATACCTCACATGAACCAACTAAGCACGCTCACATGGATGAGTATATGTACAAAAATGAAAACAAATAGAGTTCATACCAGCCTCTCACCACAATCAGATTGTCGAATATCGTCATTATTGCCTTTCACTTGTGTAGCTTGGATAATATGAAATGAAAACCACGCTCCAGCCACCGAAGACCATTGAACTCATAAAGAACTTTACAAAACCAAAGAAGAACAGCAAATATTTTTGGTGTTTTCGAATTTGGACACAAGAACAAAAGGAAACAAGCAAACAAAGCAAAATCTTTTTGGGTTTTCTTATAGCAAACTAGCAATAGCAAATAAAGCAAGACAAATGCAAGAAACCAAGATAAACAAATGGTGAAGAGAAACAACAGAAATATTTTTGGTCTTTTTGTATTTTAGGAAAGAAACAAAGCAAGAACAAGAAAATGAAAACTAAAAGAAACACAGAAAAGCAGGATGGCAGAAATCTGCCAAAACCTGACAGCAGTACAGAAATCGATTTTTACAAAAATCTTCCGCTGCTCAGCTCGAAAAGTGTTCAACTAATGAAAGTTAGATAACAACCTGGGGAACATGCACAAAAATTGGAAGCTCAAAATAACGTTCTGGCTATGCGCACGAATTTTTCTAGTGACAGTCCAGAATCTGTTTTCAGGCAGCACCTCCCCAAATATCATCTTCCTCTCATTAGAAAACCACTCAAAGAAACTAAACAAGTATATACAAGTATCCAGCAACCATAATATGCAAAGAATGAGTGATTCCGGTATACCTCCCCCCAAGCTTAGGCTTTTGCCTAAGTGGAGATCAATCCCATGGTGCCCATGCACATTTTTGGGTGTTAAAATTATTATTACAGGGTAGAAAAAGATTTTTCAAACCTCTAAACAACTAAAGCATCTTGCAAAATAAGTAGTGCTACAGCAAGTAAAACAAGTGGAGGAAGAAAGAAATGTCGTTTAGCTCTTCTATGCATATAAAATATACTTGTTAACAAGGTTGATCAAGTCTTGCCACCAAATAAATCTTACATGTCATAGGAAGAAATAAACCTCAAATCAATCATGTTACCTTGAATTGTATTGATATGGATCCAATCACAAGAGTTTGATATTCTTCTTTAGGCTCATATATAGGACAATCAATGGTTCCCACTTTGATAGTTCTCACATTTGAAATAGTATTAACTCCACATACTTTATCAACCCTCTTGGGGAAATAGACAGTGTGCTCCCTATCATCAACATTGAAAGTAACCTTTCCTTTATTGCAATCAATAACATCCCCTGCGGTGTTAAGAAAAGGTCTCCCAAGAATAATAGACATATTATCATCTTCAGGCATTTCCAACACAACAAAATCAGTTAATATCAAGCAGTTATTAGTAACTTGAACAGGAACATCCTCACATATACCAACAGGAATAGCAGTAGATTTATCAGCCATTTGCAAAGATATATCAGTAGGTATCAACTTATCTAAATAAAGTCTCTTATAAAGAGAAAAATGCATAACACTAACACCGGCTCCCAAGTCACATAGAGCAGTCTTAACATAATTATTCTTAATAGAACAAGGAATAGTAGGTATACCTGGGTCGCCCAACTTCTTCGGAACCTTACCATTAAAAGAGTAATTAGCAAGCATAGTGGAAATCTCCTCATTAGGAATTTTCCTTTTGTTAGACACAATATCTTTCATATACTTTGAATAAGGAGGCAATTTAATAGCATCAATCAAAGGTATTTGCAGGAATAAAGGTTTCATCCAATCACGGAATTTGTTATAGTGTTCTTCTTCCTTTGATTTTAGTTTCTTAGCAGGAAAAGGCATTTGCTTTTGAACCCAAGGTTCCCTTTCATTACCATGTTTCTTAGCAATAAAATCTTCTTTAGTATACTTTTTATTTTTAGCATGCTTTTCAGGTTCATCTTCAACCTCTTCTTTATCAGAAGCATCATTCTTATCATTACCATTGTTATTATCATGTTCATTACCACTTTCAGTTTCAACATCAGAAATAGAAATACTATTAGGATCATTAACAAGTTCAGAGGATTCTACAACATTTTTATGTTTCTTCTTCTTTTTCTTAGATGGAGCACTAGGTTCAATGCGTTGAGAATCTTGTTCAATTCTTTTGGGATGCCCTTCAGGATATAGAGGATCCTGAGTAGAGACACCACCTCTAGTTGTTACTTCATAAGCATGTTTCTCTTTAGAATTATTTTGTAATAAGTCATTTTGCACTTTAGTAAGCTGATCAATTTGAGTTTGAACCATTTGAAAATGTTTAACAAGCATCTTAACATCATTGGAGGTTCTCTCCACAATATCATGCAAATTGCTAATAGCTTGAGAATTTTCCATTAGATGATTCTCTACTCTCATATTAAAATTTTCTTGCTTAACAATATAATTATCAAACTCATCTAAGCATTGCGCAGGAGGTTTTGAATACGGAATATCTTCCCTAGTAAAGCGCTGAAGGGAGTTTACCTCAATCATGGATGAAGGGGGAATTATCTCACATATATCTTCTACGGGAGGCAGATTCTTCACATCTTCAGATTTAATACCTTTCTCCTTGAGAGACTTCTTGGCTTCCCTCATATCTTCATCATTCAATTTAATTAAACCCCTCTTCTTCAATATTGGCGTTGGAATTGGTTCAGGCGTAGTCCAATCATCATGATTCCAGCCTATTTTAGCCAATAATTCTTCAGCTTCGTCTGGAGTTCTTTTCCTGAAAACACAACCAGCACAACTATCCAAATATGCCCTAGACTCAATGGTTAGTCCACTATAAAATATATCAAGTAGATCATTCTTTTCTAAATCATGTCCAGGTCGAGCTCGATAAGAGAACAAAATCTTGCCCAAGCCTCGGGCAATTTCTCTTCATCTCCCTGGTCAAATCTATAAATTCTCTGTAAAGCAACATGTTGAGCACTAGCAGGAAAGTATTTTCGAAAGAAAACATCACGCAAATCAGTTGGACTTTTAATAGAACCAGGAGGCAAATTATTATACCAAATTTTAGCATCATCCTTTAATGAGAAAGGAAAAATTTTAGCGACAAAATAAGTACGCATCTTGATATCATCAGAAAACAAACTACTCATAGAAGAAAGTTCAATCATGTGTTCTACAGCCACTTTCTTTTTCAGTACCACAAAAGGGTGCTTTCTCTACAATAGCTATATGAGATAGATCAAGAGAAAATTCATAATCTTTATCCTTAATGCATATAGGAGATGTGGCAAATTTAGGATCGGGAGATAACTTATGTCTAACGAGTATATTGTGTGAGAAACATTTTAATTTTACTTGCATCAGCAGTAGCATTGCATCTATTAATAAGATCATCATTAAGCTCCACATAATCTTCATCAGGATCATCACTAGAATAATCAAGTTCAGGTGAATTAACAGGTGTAGTAGCATTAGGAGTTTCAGCATTTTCAATTTGTCTAGACCTAGCAATTGTAGCATCTAGAAAGGATCCCAATGAACCGCTATCATCAAGCACAGCAGAAACATTATCAATATTATAAGAATTTTCAGATTCAGCAGAAGTACCAACATGTGAAGCATGTGGCGGTGAAACAAGTTTATCAATCACAGATGGTGAATCAAGAGCAGCAGAGGTACTCAGAGTTGTACTTTTTCTTGTAGTGGATGGTAATATGGCGACTTTAGGATCGCGAGGTTTACCCATGATGGAGAATTTGCAGCGAACAATATCAATCCAAGTGAACTTCCAAATAAAGTTGTGCTCCCCGGCAACGGCGCCAGAAAACAGTCTTGATAACCCACAAGTATAGGGGATCGCAGCAGTCTTCGCGGGTAGTAAAACCCAATTTATTGATTCGACACAAGGGTAGACAAAGAATACTTGAAAGCCTTAACAACGGAGTTGTCAATTCAGTTGCACCTGGAAACAGACTTGCTCGCAAGAGTTTATCAGTAGTAACAGTTTTATAGCAGTAGCAGTAGTGAAATAACGACAGCAGAGTAACAGAGACAGCAGTAGTGATTATAGTAAACAACAGGGTTAAAATACTGTAGGCACGGGGACGGATAACGGGCGTTGCATGGATGAGAGAAACTCATGTAACAATCAAGCAGGACATTTGCAGATAATAATAAAACGGTGTCTAAGTACAAAGCAATCAATAGGCATGTGTTCCAATTATAGTCGTACGTGCTCGCAATGAGAAACTTGCACAACATCTTTTGTCCTACCAGCCGGTGGCAGCCGGGCCTCAAGGGAATCTACTCGGATATTAAGGTACTCCTTTTAATAGAGTACCGGAGCAAAGCATTAACACTCCGTGAAAACATGTGATCCTCACATCACTACCATCCCCTCCGGTTGTCCCGATTTCTGTCACTTCGGGGCCATTGGTTCCGGACAGCGACATGTGTATACAACTTGCAGGTAAGACCATAAACAATGAATATCATGATGAAGTAATAACATGTTCAGATCTGAGATCATGGCACTCGGGCCCTAGTGACAAGCATTAAGTATAACAAGTTGCAACAATATCATCTAAGTACCAATTACGGACACTAGGCACTATGCCCTAACAATCTTATACTATTACATGACCAATCTCATCCAATCCCTACCATCCCCTTCAGCCTACAGCGGGGGAATTACTCACACATGGATGGGGGAAACATGGCTGGTTGATGGAGAGGCGTCGGTGGTGATGATGGCGATGATCTCCTCCAATTCCCCGTCCCGGCGGAGTGCCAGAACGGATACTTCTGGCTCCCGAGACGGAGTTTCGCGATGTGGCGGCGTTCTGGAGGGTTTCTGGCGACTTCCCCTTCTCCCCGTGCGTTTTTAGGTCGAAGGCAATAAGTAGTCCGAAAGAGGGCGTCGGGGGCCAGCCGAGGCCGCCACACACTAGGGCCGCGCGGGCCCCTCCTGGGCCGCGCCGGCCTAGTGTGTGGGGCCCTCGTGCCCCCACCCGGCTTGCCCTTCGGCTCCGCCAATATTTTGGGAAAATAGGACCTTCCGCATAAATTCCGAGGATTTTCCCGAAAGTTGGATTTCCGCACAAAAACGAGACACCAGAACAGTTCTGCTGAAAACAGCGTTAGTCCGTGTTAGTTGCATCCAAAATACACAAATTAGAGGCAAAACAATAGCAAAAGTGTTCGGGAAAGTAGATACGTTTTGGACGTATCAGTAAGCCTAGTACAAAGTCCATGCTTATATCCGACCAAGGAGAATATGGAATCGGTAAAGGCATGTAAAGACCATAAGGGTTGGTGGTGGACTTAGCTTGAAGGCATGTAGTGCAACGGTTGCATAGGAGCTCCACATCTCGCTTCATCTTCGGCCAATAGTAAAATGGGTTGATAGCATCGAGAGCGTCTTTTCGCGACCAAAGTGTCCCATGAGACCACCTCCATGTGACTCTTGCAAAAGCAACTTACGAAGAGAAGACTCGGGTATGCAAATTTTGTTAGCTTTAAACAAGTAGCCATCATGCAAGTAGAAATCATCAAATCCTCGTGCAACGGAACACTTCTCAAAGATTGGTGCAAAGAAGGAATCGGAAGGATAGAGTTCTTTGATCTCCTCAAGACCCAAAACGTGAAAATCCAAGCGAGTGAGCAAAAGGTTGTTCTTGCGGGAAAGAGCATCCGCAACCACATTGTCCTTGCCCTTCTTGTATTTGATTACATATGGGAAGGACTCAATGAACTCAACCCATTTTGCGTGTCTTTTGTTCAAATTGTGTTGGCTTTTCAAATACTTCAAAGACTCATGGTCGAAATGAATGATAAACTCTTTCGACCAAAGATAGTGTTGCCAAATTTCAAGAACACGAACCAAAGCATAAAGTTCCTTGTCATAAATAGGATAGTTGAGGCGTGCGCCATCCAACTTCTCACTATAATATGCCACGGGTTTTCCATCTTGCATAAGAACTCCACCAATACCAAGTCCACTCGCATCACACTCAATCTCAAAAGTTTTTGCAAAATTTGGAAGAACGAGAAGGGGAGCTTCGGTAAGGCGTTTCTTCAACTCATCAAAAGCATTTTGTTGGGCCTTGCCCCACACAAATGGAACATTCTTTTTGGTAAGCTCATTCAAAGGGCAAGCAATGGTGCTAAAATCTTTCACAAAGCGGCGGTAGAAACCGGCGAGTCCATGGAAACTTCGAACTTGACCAACGGTGGTAGGCGTGGGCCAATTATGTATGGCATCAACCTTCGAAGAGTCCACTTCAATGCCATTGGCGGAAATCACAAATCCAAGGAAAAACAATTTGTTTTGGGCAAAGGTGCATTTGGGAAGATTGGCATAAAGCTTCTCATGACGCAAGATGCATAAGACTTCTCTCACATGTTGCACATGGTCCTCGAGATTTTTGCTATAAATGAGAATATCATCGAAATAGACAACCACACTCTTGCCAATGAGAGGGCGCAAGATGTGATTCATGAGACGCATGAAAGTTGATGGAGCATTTGAAAGACCAAATGGCATGACAAGCCATTCATAGAGACCAAGTTTGGTCTTGAATGTCGTCTTCCATTCATCACCAATTGCCATGCGGATTTGGTGCTAGCCACTACGCAAATCGACTTTAGAGAAAATCGTGGCACCACTCAACTCATCAAGCATGTCATCTAAACGCGGAATGGGATGGCGGTAACGAACGGTAATGGCATTGATAGGGCGACAATCCATACACATTCGTTGCGTCTCATCCGGTTTAGGAACAAGAATCACGGGAACGGCACAAGGGCTAAGGCTTTCTCAAACATACCCTTTAGCGAGGAGATCTTGTATTTGGCGTTGAATCTCCTTTGTGTCTTCGGGGTTGGTGCGGTAGGCGGCACGGTTTGGAAGGGGAGCGCCGGGTATGAGGTCGATGCGGTGCTCGATGCTCCGAAGCGGTGGAAGTCCATGAGGTAGCTCGTCGGGGAAGACGTCTTGGAACTCCTTCAAAAGAGACAACAAAGATGAAGGAATGTTGGTTAAGTCGTTAGTCTCCGATGACGGTCCCTTGCAAATGAGCACATAGTGCAATGTGGTGGATGGGTTTTCTTGCACTTCTCTCCACTCGCTTTTGGTGGCTAGGAGGACGCTCTTTCTCTCGCTCATGTATGGCTTGTGGCGCTCACTCTCCTTTTGGTGGGTCGCTCCCTCTCCTCTCAACTCACTATGGTGGGTGTGTTGTTGTGCCCTCGCTAAAGCCTTCGCATTGTCCGCGATGATTTGGCTAGGAGTCATTGGGCGGAGCTCAAACTTCTTATCCTTGACCGTGAAGGTGTATGCATTGGAGTATCCGTCATGTATAGCCTTCTTGTCAAATTGCCATGGGCGGCCAAGCAACATGTGCCACACCGTCATGGGCACCACGTCACACTCAATAGTATCTTCATAGGGCCCAATCTTGAAGTTGACGGTGACGGTATGTTGTATCTTGACGTTGCCCTTGTCACTTAACCATTGGACATGGTAAGGATGAGGATGCTTGCGAAGTGTGAGGTTAAGCTTCTCACACAACTCGGTGCTTGCCAAGTTGTGGCAACTTCCTCCGTCGATGATGACCTTGATTGACTTGCCACCAATTCCGGCACGGGTTTGGAAGATGTTGCAACGTTGGTCTTCCATAGCTTGAGGTTGAGTTGTTAGCACCCTTGTGACCACAAGTGAAGGGCTTGGGTCATGCATGCATAAGAGAGGGTCTTCTCCACTTTCTTCATCATAATCTTCTTCATTGGCGACGGCGGCTTGTACAAGCGCTTCATATTCGCCTTCACTTAGCGTCTCTATGTCGCCATTCTCCATAGTGATCATGACCTTGGTGTTATTGCACTCAAAGGATTTGTGGCCTTGTGCGCCACACTTGAAGCAAGTGATATTAGAGGGTCCCATAGAGGCCTTTGAGGAGGCGGTGGAGGACACCGTTTGCTTCATGCGACTTTGGACAATCGGTTGCTTGGATGGTGTAGAGGACACGTCGGGCTTGGCACTTGTTGTAGGAGTTGATGTAGCGAGCTTGGAGGTGAAGTATGACTTGGACTTGGAGTACTTGATGTTCTCATTCACTTGGCGCTCGGCTTTGGAAGCTTGGTGTACCAACTCAACCATGTTGGAATATTGTTGGAACTCCACAATTCTCTTGATGGGGTAGTTGAGTCCATTGAAGAATCTAGCGATGGTTTGGTTCTCGGACTCTTGGATGTTGGCTCGCATCATAGTTAACTCCATCTCCTTGTAGAACTCCTCAACGGTCTTGGTGCCTTGCTTCAATTTTTGGAGTTTGTTGAAGAGGTCGGTCATGTAGTGTGTTGGGACAAAGCGAGCTTGCATCTCTTCCTTCATCTCTTCCCAAGTGTCAATTGGGGGTTCACCCTTCTCTTCCCTTAGAGTGAGTACTTGCTCCCACCAAGTGTTGGTGTAATCTTCAAACTCAAGGGAGGCCATGGCCACTTTCTTGGCACCGGAGTAGTTGTGGATGCGGAAGATCTTGTCAACCTTGAGTGCCCATGAGAGGTAGGCCTCGGCATCGTCTTCACCTTTGAACTTGGGCATGTTGAACTTGAGCTTTCCAAACATGTTCTCTTCATCTTCCAAATTCCTTCGGCGAGGACGGATGCCTTCATCTCTTGCGGCTTGAGGTGGGATAGGAGGTCTTCCACGGCCAACCATAGTATTGGGTTGGCGATGGAGTTGAACACTAGCTTCACTTGGTTCACGTTGATGATGTTGTTGAGGATCTTGACGACGTCCAAGGATGGCTCTCTCATCTTGATCGTGTTGCGGTTCTCATCATCCCCGTTGGTCATGGCGAGGGTGATTTCGGAGATCACGCCTCGGTGGATCTTGATGACCTTGGTCTTGAGCATCAACATGTGCTTGACGATGAGGTGCCGGTTCCATGTTGTGGATGACGTTGCCGTGGGGTTGGTCGTCACGCCCATGGTGGGCATGGCGAGCCGCTTGATGACGATCTTGGTGAAGAACTTGTTCTTGTGGAGGACGTTCATGAGGACGAGCATGGCGATGGAATTCTCCTCGCCTTGTGTAACATCCCAAAAATTTCAACACAAAACAAATGAATTTCCCTTGTTCCAAATTTTGGAAACAACAAAAACTTTTATTAAATTAAGTTTGATACATAGTGATCTTGCTTAATTATTGTGCTATTGCCATGATTGCTTGTTATAGTATTTTTGAAATAATCTTAAACCCTAAACCTCACCCCTCTTTTCACCATCTTAGTTAAAATAAAATAAAAGGAAATTAAATAAGAAAAAGGCATATGTGCCTATGGCTATTGTTATAAATCTTTACCCTAGAACTTTCCACTTTGTTTAGAGGTTTGGAAAACCTTCACACACCTTACCTAGTACTTATCAAACCTAATTCAAGTTGTTTCCAAAGAAAATAAAAAGAAACTAAAAATGCCATAGAGGCATATGAGAGTAAAATGCAAATTTATGAATTTACGAATCTTGACCCTAAGACATGTTGTGAATGGTTGGATCACTCCTCTATACCATTGCAACACTCAACAACACCAATTGGGTCAAGCCAAGTCAAATTAAATCTCAAATGCAACATATGCATAGAGGCATATGTGACACATAGCCATAACACCCAATTCTTGCCCTATGACTCTAAACCTTGACCACTTGATGTAAAACCATCTCTCAACCTAATATAATACTAAATTGACCCTAACCCATGCAAAAGTAAAGCAAGGGGAACAATTTACAAGATTAAGAAAAATTGACACATCACCTCTTATGTGTTATGGCCATTTTTGCAAATCCTTGAACAAGACCATTTGAATTGGTTTCAATGGTTGGAAAATGTTTCTAAACTAATAAGAACCATATTAGAGTCAAAAAAAAGTCAACTCAAATGGGGAGAAATCAACTTGTGAGATAATCCCAATTTCACTCACATACACATAAGACCACTTTTGCAAATCTTCATGAAAGGCCACCATTGCTTGATCTAATGCTTGTAGAATACTTGTATATGATAAACAAACACAATTGCATCAAAGAAACCCAAATCAAAGCAAAGAAGAATTCAAATGCAACTTATATATGATAATGGTCATTTGGCCATTTTATATTATCTTACCCACTTTGAGCTCTTCTATTAAGAGATTCTTAAACCAAACCCTAACAACTCTTTGCACCTCATCCAAGACCTCATCAAGATGAACACTTTTCGTGTTGACCACTTTGACCAAAGCTTTGACCATTGCTCTAATTAGTCAAGCCAAGATGCCACCTTGAAACAAATTATAGATTCCCTCCACTTTTTGAATTTTCACAAAACCTCTCCAAATTTCAAACCAATGCCACACATTGTTGCCCAACATCATTTAGAACACAACCATGCAGCCATTTGTCCAAAATTACACACAAGGGAGGTCATTGCTTTGGAGATGAGAAGTACACATAAAGTGAAAAAGGGGTACAATTCACTTTAATCATCACTTTCTCACTTTTTCTCTCTCCCTCTCTTTCCATCCTTGATAGTACACCATGGTACTCTGAAAGCATCTCAATGAGTGACTCCACCTTAGCCATGATCATCACCTTGCTCATGCATGCCACTTCTATGCATGTGTCACACATACCTTTTAACTTTAATCAAGTGTGCACTCTCTAGCCCTCTCCAACCTCGGTGCACTATGTCACATAGACTCATCACACCTCAACCAAGGCAAGCTAACACTCTTGCAAGGTTCCCTTGTGCAAAGCTCTACAAGAGCAAGGCACCAACCTTTTTACTTTATGCTTAATGCTCCTATCCCAAGTTTTTACTTTACAAGCTTTTCTAAATTTTGTTTATCAAAGTTTACCTTTTGATTCATGATTCACTTGGTTTAGATATAGAGTAGAACAAGGGCATCAAAGTTAGCCTAGAGCAAGACAAGTTAGTTAGCACCCCTCATGACTAGTTGCTAGTGCTAAAGATTAAAATTGACTATTAGAGATGGGAACTTGTGAAAACCACCGACTTTGAAAACCTTGGAATGATGAGTCATTCTATTGAAAGATTTTGAAGGTGAATATGACTCGGAAAATGACTTGGTGAATTTTACGAAAACTGATGGTTGGGTTCGGATGCGATACCATTCCAATTTACAAGTACCCCCACAATACCCGATTATGGGTAGGGCTTAACTGGAAGTTTATGTGTCTTAGTATGGGTTCCCTCTAAACAAGCGTCATCGGGGTTATGCCCAAAGCTGCCTCCACAACACAACGAAACGACGTTAAAGAAGAGGTGAATGTCCGGCCCAAGCCCCGTGCGCTTCCGGGTTGATCTGCGGTTTTCACCGGGAGGCCAAGCTCATGGGGAGAGGTGCTCATACTAGGATATGTAAGTGAAAGGTTATGGTTGGTGATCCGCGTACTGAGTTACGATTATTCGGGGTTACCCACGACGGATGTAATCAAAAGTTGTGGCACAAGTGTACAACCTCTCGCGAGTGTAAACCTATTCGAATAGCCGCGTCCACGGTTAAGGACGGTTGGAAAGGCCATACTTGTTCCGTCATCAGACCATTTTCAAAAATGTGACCTATGACTTGTGTTTTAAATTTTGAAAGGTGAAGGTTGGATTTGAATTAAAATCACAACCGAGTTGTGGGAATGACACTAATGTTCCCACTTGAGTTAGTCTAGTGATTCAAGCATCTTTACTAAATGTTTATGAAATAAACTTGGCTTTATGCAAATAAACCTAGAGCTTAGTATCCCCTTACTAGAATTGATAGTTCTTACACTAGTATTAGTTTGCGAGTACTTTAAAGTACTCATGGCTTTGTCCCTGGCTATTCAAATGGCCAGACTTTGAAGGAGAACAACGATGACGAGGAAGATGGACAACGGGACGTCTACGACAACTAGGACCGCTCCTGACGTCAAGCGTTGGCCTCGTGGATTAGATAGCCACTACTACTTCGCTTCCGCTATTTGTGATGTTCGTTGATCGATAGATCAACTACTATTGTAATATTGGATCATGTGATCTACCTTTGTAAGACGATTATGTGTTGTAATAAATGATGACTCTATGATATTCAACTATTATGTCTCGCAACAACAATATTCCTGGGATTGCGATGTACGGCATAATAGGCATCTGGACTTAAAAATCCGGGTGTTGACAAGTTGGTATCAGAGCCATTGTTTGACCTTAGGAGACCCTAGTTAGAATGGACGTCTGAAAAACTTAGTTTCAAAACCAATGAAGTGAATATGTATGAAAACTTATTCTCACTCTTATCCTTGAAATCTTTTCAAAACGAGAAGTCCATGCTCTACTTTTCCTTGAAATTCTACCTAAAATTTTGCACACTTGATCACTTTAGTAGAACTCACACCTACGCAAGAGTTTGTATCAGGATCCCCTTGTATCGTAGAGCGATGAATGGTTCTTAAAACCAACGGTGTGTTAGCCTTGTAATGTGTGATGTTTGGTATGAATGAAAAAGTGTTGTTGGTTGTACCCCCTCAACACTACTCAAGTTTTGAAACTTTTCAAGTTTATCTCAAATAAACCATAGAAATTCCCCCCTTACCTTATGATCTACCTACTGTTCGGATGGCCCCTCCTACCCGCAACAACCCCCGTGCCCAAGCCAACCGGATGCACATTGAGCACGCCAAGATGATCGACACCATCCACATCCTTGCAATGGAGCGCAAGGCACTTCGCCATCAGCACGCCAAGAAGGACTACCTCATTGCTCGCCTCCGCGTCAGAATAGCATCACTGGAGCAGCTCATCTCAATACCCAACCATGCCCCTAGAGGCAAGTCCACTGTGACTTGCTATGAATGTGGTCTTACTGGTCATTACTCTAGGAAGTGCCCGATGAAAGCCGCCAACAATGCCCCAAGGACTGGAAGCAATGCTGTACCCATTACCCAACAGGACAAGTCAACGGTAACCTGCTATGAATGTGGAATTGTGGGTCATTACTCCAATGAATGCCCCAAGAAGCTTGCTAGGACTGCCCTCAATACCGCTGCAACTGCCCAGCAGCAGCGCTATACCACAACTGGAAGGAAGTTTGCCCCACACTACCCAAACAACCGCAACGGTCGTTACTACCGCTTGACTGCCACTGAAGCTCAGGAAGCACCACAGACCATGCCAAGTATGTCTTCCTGTTAATCAAAATGCTCAATCTCTCTTAGGAACCTAACTTTTCTTAAAATCTCGGGACGAGATTTGTTTAAGGGGGAAGGGTTTGTAACATCCCAAAAATTTCAACACAAAACAAATGAATTTCCCTTGTTCCAAATTTTGGAAACAACAAAAACTTTTATTAAATTAAGTTTGATACATAGTGATCTTGCTTAATTATTGTGCTATTGCCATGATTGCTTGTTATAGTATTTTTGAAATAATCTTAAACCCTAAACCTCACCCCTCTTTTCACCATCTTAGTTAAAATAAAATAAAAGGAAATTAAATAAGAAAAAGGCATATGTGCCTATGGCTATTGTTATAAATCTTTACCCTAGAACTTTCCACTTTGTTTAGAGGTTTGGAAAACCTTCACACACCTTACCTAGTACTTATCAAACCTAATTCAAGTTGTTTCCAAAGAAAATAAAAAGAAACTAAAAATGCCATAGAGGCATATGAGAGTAAAATGCAAATTTATGAATTTACGAATCTTGACCCTAAGACATGTTGTGAATGGTTGGATCACTCCTCTATACCATTGCAACACTCAACAACACCAATTGGGTCAAGCCAAGTCAAATTAAATCTCAAATGCAACATATGCATAGAGGCATATGTGACACATAGCCATAACACCCAATTCTTGCCCTATGACTCTAAACCTTGACCACTTGATGTAAAACCATCTCTCAACCTAATATAATACTAAATTGACCCTAACCCATGCAAAAGTAAAGCAAGGGGAACAATTTACAAGATTAAGAAAAATTGACACATCACCTCTTATGTGTTATGGCCATTTTTGCAAATCCTTGAACAAGACCATTTGAATTGGTTTCAATGGTTGGAAAATGTTTCTAAACTAATAAGAACCATATTAGAGTCAAAAAAAAGTCAACTCAAATGGGGAGAAATCAACTTGTGAGATAATCCCAATTTCACTCACATACACATAAGACCACTTTTGCAAATCTTCATGAAAGGCCACCATTGCTTGATCTAATGCTTGTAGAATACTTGTATATGATAAACAAACACAATTGCATCAAAGAAACCCAAATCAAAGCAAAGAAGAATTCAAATGCAACTTATATATGATAATGGTCATTTGGCCATTTTATATTATCTTACCCACTTTGAGCTCTTCTATTAAGAGATTCTTAAACCAAACCCTAACAACTCTTTGCACCTCATCCAAGACCTCATCAAGATGAACACTTTTCGTGCTGACCACTTTGACCGAAGCTTTGACCATTGCTCTAATTAGTCAAGCCAAGATGCCACCTTGAAACAAATTATAGATTCCCTCCACTTTTTGAATTTTCACAAAACCTCTCCAAATTTCAAACCAATGCCACACATTGTTGCCCAACATCATTTAGAACACAACCATGCAGCCATTTGTCCAAAATTACACACAAGGGAGGTCATTGCTTTGGAGATGAGAAGTACACATAAAGTGAAAAAGGGGTACAATTCACTTTAATCATCACTTTCTCACTTTTTCTCTCTCCCTCTCTTTCCATCCTTGATAGTACACCATGGTACTCTGAAAGCATCTCAATGAGTGACTCCACCTTAGCCATGATCATCACCTTGCTCATGCATGCCACTTCTATGCATGTGTCACACATACCTTTTAACTTTAATCAAGTGTGCACTCTCTAGCCCTCTCCAACCTGGTGCACTATGTCACATAGACTCATCACACCTCAACCAAGGCAAGCTAACACTCTTGCAAGGTTCCCTTGTGCAAAGCTCTACAAGAGCAAGGCACCAACCTTTTTACTTTATGCTTAATGCTCCTATCCCAAGTTTTTACTTTACAAGCTTTTCTAAATTTTGTTTATCAAAGTTTACCTTTTGATTCATGATTCACTTGGTTTAGATATAGAGTAGAACAAGGGCATCAAAGTTAGCCTAGAGCAAGACAAGTTAGTTAGCACCCCTCATGACTAGTTGCTAGTGCTAAAGATTAAAATTGACTATTAGAGATGGGAACTTGTGAAAACCACTGACTTTGAAAACCTTGGAATGATGAGTCATTCTATTGAAAGATTTTGAAGGTGAATATGACTGGAAAATGACTTGGTGAATTTTACGAAAACTGATGGTTGGGTTCGGATGCGATACCATTCCAATTTACAAGTACCCCCACAATACCCGATTATGGGTAGGGCTTAACCGGAAGTTTATGTGTCTTAGTATGGGTTCCCTCTAAACAAGCGTCATCGGGGTTATGCCCAAAGCTGCCTCCACAACACAACGAAACGACGTTAAAGAAGAGGTGAATGTCCGGCCCAAGCCCTGTGCGGTTCCCGGGTTGACTGCGGTTTTCACCGGGAGGCCAAGCTCATGGGGAGAGGTGCTCATACTAGGATATGTAAGTGAAAGGTTATGGTTGGTGATCCGCGTATCGAGTTACGATTATTCGGGGTTACCCACGACGGATGTAATCAAAAGTTGTGGCACAAGTGTACAACCTCTGCAGAGTGTAAACCTATTCGAATAGCCGCGTCCACGGTTAAGGACGGTTGGAAAGGCCATACTGTTCCGTCATCAGACCATTTTTCAAAAATGTGACCTATGACTTGTGTTTTAAATTTTGAAAGGTGAAGGTTGGATTTGAATTAAAATCACAACCGAGTTGTGGGAATGACACTAATGTTCCCACTTGAGTTAGTCTAGTGATTCAAGCATCTTTACTAAATGTTTATGAAATAAACTTGGCTTTATGCAAATAAACCTAGAGCTTAGTATCCCCTTACTAGAATTGATAGTTCTTACACTAGTATTAGTTTGCGAGTACTTTAAAGTACTCATGGCTTTGTCCCTGGCTATTCAAATGGCCGGACTTTGAAGGAGAACAACGAGTACGAGGAAGATGGACAACGGGACGTCTACGACAACTAGGACCGCTCCCGACGTCAAGCGTTGGCCTGTGGATTAGATAGCCACTACTACTTCGCTTCCGCTATTTGTGATGTTCGTTGATCGATAGATCAACTACTATTGTAATATTGGATCATGTGATCTACCTTTGTAAGACGATTATGTGTTGTAATAAATGATGACTCTATGATATTCAACTATTATGTCTCGCAACAACAATATTCCTGGGATTGCGATGTACGGCATAATAGGCATCTGGACTTAAAAATCCGGGTGTTGACACCTTGAGTTAGAGCGAGAGTCTTCATGACGAGCATGCGGGCGATGAGGTCGATGATGATCTCCATGCCTTGAGTTGGAGCTTGAGGACGTATGGCGGTCATGAGAGTAGTAATCTTGTGACGAGGTTGATGATGATGAGGAATTAGAGCGATGTCGATGTCGGCGGCCCAAGTTGTTGATGGCGCGCTCGAGACTATCCATGCGCCGCTCCATGTTTGCATCATTGGACGTCACTTGGCCATGCAAGTTGTCCGTAGCTTCACGGAGTAGAGATATATCTTGGTTCACTTGGGAGAAGTTGTGGGCCACTTCTTCATATTGCTCGTCGATGCGTGTCTCAAACAAGGTGAGTTGCTCCTTGAACTCTTGGCGTTGTGCCCATAGATTGTGTTGGGTAGCCAACCGCTCGGTGTTGCGTAAGACTTCATCCTCCCGAGCTTCGTATCCGTGCCTATCCATGATAGCAAGACAAGAACTATGTTGTGTATGTTAGTGGAAGAAAACTACCTCGCACTCTTACCTTGGTGTGATAGTATTGAGGCGATCAACCGAACCGAGAGCAAAACCAATTGTATCGGGTACACACGCAAAGCCACACGCAAATGCTAGCAAATATGGTGTTAGGTGAGTATGGTGGAAAGACAAAAGATGAAATCCAAAATTGAGTATGTTGTTAAAAGTGGGTAAGGTCCAAAAATCAAGTGTCAAAGTGGAGATCACTATAAACACGGAAAAGTTGTGGAACGCACACACGGGATAAGTGGGGTTAGTGCGACCAAGGAATGAGCGGAAAAACAAAAACCTATATGCAAGGTGGTGCTCGGTGTCACACTAACACAAGAAGAGATCAAAGCTTGGTTGCAACTTGAGAGACAACAAGATTCACACGCGACCTCTCTTCTCTTCTCTCTCTTTTGCTTAAAAGCTTTTAACTCTTTTGTATACGGTGGCACTTGCACTCTTTTGTATCGATGGTGGCACTTGCACTCTTTTGTATCGATGGTGGCACTTGCACTCTTTTGTATGTATGGTGCTACTTGCACTCTTTTTGTGTTTTTGTTGCTTTTTCTCACACTATGTTAGCGTTAGCCTCGCTTTTTCTATCTTGCTACACGAGTCCTTGCTTATAAGCTTGACTCCACACTACACACACACCTCACAATCGGGGCCACGTGCAATGTCTCGCAACACTTGATAAGCAATGCTCGATAGGATAGATCGCAAAAGGAAGAGGGGTTACAAGGGAAATGCAAGTTATACCTAAGATGTGTAGGCGGTGATGAACACGCAACTTGCGATGATGGTGGTGGTGGTGGTTGGCGGTGGTGTTAGCAGTGGTACCCGGTCTGGCCGGGCCTGGGGCCGGTTGCTCCGGTCTGGTGGCCGGTCGACCGGGTGCTGGGCCGGCTGGTCCGGTCTGGGGGCCGGTCAACCGGTTGCTCAACCGGCAGCTCGTGTTACTCTCTCCTGTTATTCCCCAAACCAAAGCCAAAAGATCAAATCGAAGGGAAACGGAGGAATTGGAGGCTAAAAGGTGGGGGAAATAGTAGATCAACACTAACAACACCAAATCCACGGATCAAAACCACTAAAAACTCAACAAAATCGTAGATCCATCCAAAGGCAATTTAGGGCTATTTTTTGGTTTTTTGGAAAATTTTCTAGAGAAGAAATTGGGTGGGTGGGGGGTCCAATTCGCGGTAACCAAGAGCTGCTGATACCATATGATGAGGTCTGAGACCTAGTTCGTGGCCCGATCTCGCGATTGACCCAAATCCAAAGGGGGAAAAGAGGGAGAGGAGGAAGAACGCGAAGAACACGAAGAACAAACACACGCACGCCAACCCGATACAATCGAATTCTTACTCTCGTGGCTCGATGGACCACACCAATAGAATCAACCGGAAGAGACACGAGGTAGAATTCCGGATGAGAGATCGGGGTTGGAGACGAAGACCGGTGAGAGAGAGAGAGAGAGAGTGGAGCACACTAGAATCTCACTCACAAGTATTCAAATCCTCAACAAGAGTAGCCTTGATTACAAAGGGGATCTAACTCTAGGGAGACAAAGCTCAAAAGTAGTTTTAAGCTCAGATTATGTCTAAAGAGTGAAAGGGGGCGTCATGGGTACTTATATAGGCCTACAGGGCGACACATGGCGAAAAGGTATGAAGTACACGACTTAAGAAGTTTTGACAAGGCAATTCGACGAATCCGGTCAGGAGCCCGGTCAGACCGGCCCTGGGACCGGGGCGTCCGGTCCAGACCGGGTCCTAGACCGGAGGGCGATCGGAGAGGGGTCCCGGAGGCGCAGTAACGTGCCCGGTTGCAGTCAGCGGAGAGCCCGGTTTGGACCGGGGCGCCCGGTCAGGAATCCGGTCAGACCGGGTCCTGGACCGGCTGGCTCCTTCCCTTCGTTGGCGCTCTTCGGATGACGTCGGGTCCAGCTCCACGTGCATCTTCTCGTCCAGCTGCTCCTCTCCTCCTCTTGACCATGGTGTGTCCTTGTGGTGACCCTGCATACCACTGCATGTTGTAGTATGCCAGTCGTTGATATAACATTCACGAAGTACCATTCCGCAAATATTACATCCCTCAGAGTAGTACAACAGAACATAGCAGGGTCCATAACTCATTCACTTATTATTACAAGCATCAAACCTATATTGTCTTGGAGCTCCTCTTGGGTCCTAAGAGGGATACTCCTGGGTTCGAGGCGAACCCACCTTAACTTATAATATAGAAGTTTCACTAGGTTATACATTTATTACCATGAGCAGCTAAATACTAAGAGTTCCCACTGCTCGGTTACTACTACTACTCGTTGCTTCTAGACTTGTTCTCCACCGGAAGCCTCCCCGGTTCCGTAGACTATGAGATAGTCTACGCCTTCAATACCTCCTGAGAGGTCTGGTTCTTCATAGCCGATGATCTCGGCTCCTTCAGGGTTGTCGTAGTCCTCCTCCAGACGATTCAGACAATCTAAGCAAGGGATTTAAGAGTGGGATGAGTACGAGCGTACTCAACAAGTTCATTATAGGAAAGAAGTGTTTTATGCACTAGCTACGATATTAGACCAGATAGTCTAATACCAATGCAGGTTTTGATAAACATTTCTTTAAGAGATTGCTTTTATTTCAAAGAGCTATGTCCGTCAGCCTTCACCGGTTTACTAGAACTTCATGGAGCTCCTTTCCGGCCGCGTTCGTAGTTCCATATCCCGGAACAGGGGAGTGACGAGTCACGGTTCTTTACACTCTGCAGAGGTGTGTTGCTTTACCCATAAGAGATCTTAACCTTGGTGCCAACCGGGCAGCTTTCCCGTCCACACTTCCTTCGGTGTGAGGCCCGGTATAAGGTCTAGCCAATCATGTTCCTCCGCTACCTCGAACACCCACCCTTTGTTGCAAGCCCCGACCCTGGGTCCTCGCCGGTCCCATTATTCCCATAGTTTTCAGGGTGGACCCCGACCACGACGACAGTCTGGGATCGAACCAAAATCCTTCGCCGGTAGCTCCAACCCATCATAGACCGCAATACCGTGGGGACTTAAGGCTTCCCCAGCCTACCGCTTGTTCCTCGAGCGACAAGTGTCTACGGACTATGCCGTGGGGACTTAAGGCTTCCCCAGCCTACCGCTTGCCCCGACGGATACAAGTGTCTACGGTAAAGCGCATCCGTTGATGAACGAGAGGTGGAAACACTTTTGACTACTCCGTCCACTCCGGATCTTATGGTTAACACGGGTATTACGGCACAAGAATCATCGGCGACATTTGTTGTTTAATCCTAGATGGATATAAACCCGTGCAATGGAACCTCCACCATATCAACACATTCCATGGTTCCATTGCCCACCACATAGTCATATTCATAGTTATGAAAGTAGTGGTTTTGATTTTTATGCAATAGTGATAACCATAATACTTTGCAAGTAATTTGATAGAAATACTCAAATGACATGAGCAAGTGATGAACTTGCATGAACACTGCAAAGTTTTGCAGTTGGATGGTGTGGACTGACCCTTGTCCTCCGGTTCTGAAAAATAGCATCATTGTCCGATAAGGGCAATGGTTAAAGAAGCAATTATGCATGATTCCAGTTTTAGGGTTTGTTCCCCCCTTCCGATGTCGTTGTAATATCATGTGAGAGGTTAAATACTAAGAATAACTTGGAGATACTTGATTTAGGGTAAATACAACCTTGAAATATTGTCAAGGTGTTTTTAAAGTCCAAATGCATTAATGGACATATTTTCATTTTAGAAAATAATATGTGTGATTTAAATTCTTATTTAAATCATCAAAGTAGGATTTATTCTTAATTGTCTTCAAAAATTCTGTTTGGTATTTTATTCAAATAGAGAATTTTATGATGATCTATTTTCATATTTTTCATTATTTTTTTAGAGTTATATTCCATTTTCTAAAATTCTTGGAAACACTCATTTTAAATGGGTATTTTGGAAATGTCCAAAATACCCCTCGGGCCCACCTGTCAGGTGACCGAACTGGTTAGGTTGGACCAGCCCACTGGGCTCGGTCCAACCGACCCAGTCGCGTCGTCTTCCTCCCTCACTCTCTAACCCTAATCCCCTTCGGCTCCCGCGACCAAAATCGCCTCCGCCGTCGCCGCTTTATTTCCGCCGCCTCCGGCCGTTGCCGGCGATGAGGTGCGGCGGATCTGGACCGCCACACGACGGCGCACCAGATCCTCCGGCTCGATCTGTTCATCGTCTCCTTCGCCGTTCGCCCCCGTCGCGTTCTCCCGCACGGCCAGGAGGTTGCGCGGTGATATGCTGCTCTCCGGCGACACTGGTGCCGTGACGCCGCTGTGGTGGTGTTGGGGTGCTCGTGCTCGGCGACGCCAGGCCAGGCGCGGCTTGGCGCTGCCATGGTTGGCTCGTGCCGCCGTGCCGCCATGGCACACCGTGGTGCTCCGCTCCAGGTACACGCGCCTCCATCTTCTCCCCTGCTTCTTCTTCCTCTGTAATGCTCTATCATTTGGGCTTGCTGTGCGTGCGTGATTGCTACTGCTGCGCTTCTGGCTAGCTGCTGCGGTTGCTCTACTGCCAATCGAGCTAGACATGCTGCTGTGCTACTGCTTGTGCTTGCTGCTGCTGCGTATGCTGCCTGCTGTGCTGCTACCACCATGCCTGCTCTAGTCTATGTGCTTGTGCAAATCTTGCTGTGGCGTGTGCTTCCTTTGATTCTTGTCTCTGCTCACCCATGAGTTATACATGTTATTATCTGGCTAGATGCTCATCTGAGCATCACTAGCCATTGCTGTTGCTTGCATGCTTATGCTGTAATAATCTCTAGCTCCCCTGGTTCATTACTGTGAGTGGTTCTTGCTGTTTAGCAAGAGACAGTGTTATTTATGTGATGATTATTGAGTCCTGGCTTATAGTAGATTTGGCCTTGCTTAATTGTTGTTCATATACATCAATTCCTTGATGATATGTTTCTGGTTATAACCATAAAAATGGTTATGTGCTAGTCTGTAACACAAGTGTTGCTTATCTGTGGCTGTTTCATTCATAGAATTCATGTGGGATACCAGTGATTAATTCTAGCCTGCCATGGCATGCTTTAGCAGGCTCTGATGATCAAATGATCATCACTTGCTTGTTGCCTGTGCCTTTCTGGTGCTTCACCTGGTGTCTAGGTGACACTTATACTTGTGCTGTTGTGTTAATGCTTACTCAAGCATCATCTGATGCTTGCAGTGAGCCATTGGGTCACTGGCAAGATGTTGGTGCTTTGGTTACTTAACTGTTTCATTTATCTGTAATTCCTTGCTTTATTAAATGGATAAATGATGTGAACTGCTTAGCAGTAATGATCTCATGGATGAATTGATGAGACTAGAGGGATGCCAACCACTGGTTGGGTACCCTAGCTCATACTGAACCCTGTTGGGTGATGATATGATGTGCTGGGCTTGGTGGCTTTATTGTTTTGGTGGTTGAGGTGGCCTTAACAGCATTTCTTGTCTGTTCGGGAAGCTCCCACCCCTGTTGGCTGGCTGTGGCTTGATGAAAGCATCACTGGGCAATTTCCTTGTTGGATTCCCAAGTGTTCTTGGCTGTTGACAAATAAAAATAGGCACAATTGCTTATTTGTCTGATGGTGTAATGGTCTTAGGTGCTAGGTGAATCTGGCTAGCTAGATAGGATCTTCCCTTGTTGGATTTCTTTGATTATGCCACTGATTTGGTATAACCAATGTTCCCTGGGTTGGTTTTCCTCCTGGCTTTCCATATGTTTGCTTGCACCAAATGGCTAGACAGCCAGATGATGACACAAACATGATTTCCTACCCTTTTGGTGTGCTTGAGATCATGCCTGTGCAATTTATGAACAAAACCCTCTGGTTTGTTCATGATGATATGTATACCTCACTCCAGCTCCTAGATTATGGTGTTGTTGTAGAGGATTTCTTCTGGTTGGATTATGAGCTTTCCCTGCTCCTCCTTGCAAGCTTGATGCTTGGTTTGATTCTGGTGATTATGGGATAGGTGAGACAGCTCTAGCTGTTCACCTGTTCTTGCTGTTCTTGGTGTGCTTACCCTTGTGGAGTTGCTGCCGGTGAACAGCTAGGGTTTGGCTCAAAAAAGGTTATATATGCTTCTCCCTTGCTCTCTCTGGTCGACAGCAGTGGTGATTTCATTTGGTGACTCCTCTCAGTGCTGGTGTGCTGTTTAGCATGCACACATGCAGTGTAAGCTGCCTGTGTGTGTGTGTACCTGATGCTTTGCACTTGGATGTGAGAGGATCGGCTCGGCAGAGCTTGGTATTATCCACCATTTCACTGTTTTTTTTCTAATCTGCCAAGTGGCTTTGCCACTTGGCATAACTTGTTTCTTCTCTTTGTGTGTATGCAGGGACTTGGAAGATGATCAAGATGAATTACAAGATCATCTTGTTCCAGGATTTCATGAAGATCAACTTGTAGTTTAGAATTGATCATTTCATTGTAATTTTCTTTCTTTTTTCATTTTTTCATTTTGTCAATTCTTGTAATGTGTTGTAATATCTTATATTTTCAAATCTGAATATTGTAAAGACAATGTATCTTGTGTGATTATCAATAAAGCTCCAAGTTTCTCTAATGAGCTTTATTTTATATTTGTATTGTTTATATTGTTTATTATTTATAATTTTCTTAATGAATTACCTCACATTTGAATTATGAGATATTCATTTGATGTTTGAACTTTAAATTCAAATGCAACTTAGGTTTGAATTCAATCATGCAACTTAAGTTGTAATGCACTTGCTCTCCTCTCTTCTCAAAACCCTAAATTAGTTAGGTGAGATACAAGTTTGTCGCACTCTCGAAACCCTAACCCTGTAAGGTGTCGAGAGAGAAACTTGTCCTCCTTCGATGCAGTTTTGTTTTAAAAGCGCGAAATTTCCCCAGAATTTACGATGCAATGCACATCCCTTTCTAAAATCTACCCCTCGATCATCTCTAAACCTGGGACATTACAGTCCTCCTCTCCGGGGTCTTGATGCACCTCGTACCTAATAACACAAAGCGTGTCGGCATGAGGTAGCAATCCATCCAATGGGGTACCGAGATCGAGGGTAGTGAGGAGCGAGTTCACCTTATCATGTAGCGTTTTGACTCGAACCCGCGTTATTGGTCCACTTGGGGGACTTGTTGGTCTTGATGTAGTGTCGTTTGTGAGCGGGGCTACATCAAGTTTGGGGATGACATGTAGTACGAAACAACAATTTAGTCCCCAACTTAGCCCTTAAACATCTCCAAAAATGGCTAAGAAAATTAGTATCACGATCAGAAACAATAGGGTTTGGCACACCATGTAAACGAACAATTTCACAAAAGAATAAATCAGCAACATGTGTAGCATCATCAGTGTTGTGACATGGAATAAAGTGTGTCATCTAGAAAACCGATCCACAACAACAAAAATACTATCCCTCCCCTTCCGTGTATGAGGCAATCCCAAAACAAAATCCATAGAAATATTCTCCCAAGGTAGACTAGGAACAGGAAGAGGCATATGTAAACCATGTGGATTAAGTCGAGACTTACCTTTTTTGACATGTAGTGCAGCGTGCCACAAATCTCTCAACATCTCGACGCATACGTGGCCAAAAGAAGTGTGCAGCAAGTACATCCTCCATCTTCTTCACACCAAAGTGACCCATCAATCCTCCACCATGCGCCTCCTGCAACAACAAAAGACGAATGGAACTATCTGGGATGCATAGCTTGTTAGCATGGAACACAAATTCATCATTGAGGACGAATTTGTTCTCTGTTCTACCATCTTTACAATTCAGCAACACATCTTTAAAATCAGCATCGTGCAAGTATTGTTCCTTTATAGTTTCTAATCCAAAAATCTTGAAGTCAAGTTGAGATAGCATAGTATAATGGCGCGACAAAGCATCAGCAATAACATTATCTTTACCCTTTTGTGTTTGATAACATAAGGAAAAGACTCAATAAATTCAACCCACTTTGCATGGCGGCGATTCAACTTAGCTTGACCACGAATATGCTTCAAAGATTGACGATCAGAATGTATAACAAATTATTTAGATCATAAATAATGTTGTCAAGTTTCTAATGTCCGAACCAGCGCATATAATTCTTTATCATAAGTAGAATAGTTCAGACTAGGCCCACTCAATTTCTGACTAAAATATGCAACATGTTTGCCCTCTTGTAATAACACACCTCCCAAACCAATTCCACTAGCATCACATTCAAGCTCAAAAGTCTTATTGAAATCAGGAAGTTGAAGTAACAGAGCATTTGTTAACTTATCTTTCAGTATCATGAAGGCTTCTTGTTGTGCATCGCCCCAAACAAAGTGCACATCCTTCTTTGTAAGCTCATTCAGTGACGCAGCAATGGATTCAAAATCTTTCACAAAACGCCTATAAAAACCAGTGAGGCCAAGAAAGCTCCTCACTTGTGTGACCGTTTTGGGTTGCGGCCAACTCTCAATTGCTGCAATCTTGGCTGGATCAACTTCAATACCCTGCGCTGTAACAACATAGCCAAGAAACGCAACTCGATTGGCGCAAAAGGTGCACTTCTCAAGATTACCATACAAACGTGCATCACGTAAAGCATTGAAAACAACACGTAAATGATCCAAATGATCCTCCAAAGATTTGCTATAAATCAGAATATCATCAAAGTATACCACCACAAAACGTCCAATAAAAGCACGTAAAACTTCGTTCATCAGTCTCATGAAAGTACTAGGAGCATTAGTTAATCCAAAAGGAATTACTAACCACTCATATAAACCGAACTTAGTTTTAAACGCTGTTTTCCATTCATCTCCTAATTGCATACGAATTTGGTGGTAACGACTATGCAAATCAACTTTATAGAATGATGAGGCATAAGGGCTAGGATGTGCCCAGATCTCACAAATTTTACCAAAATCCAAAAGGGGAAAAGAGGTGGAGTTGAGGAACAAGAAGAACACAAAGAACAACACACGCACACAAACCCGATACAGTCGATTTCCACTCTTGTGGCTCGACAAACCATGCCGATGAATCACACGGGGAGAGACACGAGGTAGAATCTCAGTGTGAGAGATCGGTAAGGGAGATGAACAAAGTGTGGGAGAGAGAGTGGAATGCACTAGAATCTCACACAAACATCATCCAAATCACATAAGAGGTAGCCTTGAGGAAACATAGGAGATCATCTCAGAGGTTTTGTGAGTAAAGCTATAAAGATAATCCAATCTATGCCTAACCCTAATTCGTCGCTGGAGGAGCCCTATATGTAGTCCAGATCTAGAAAGGGGTAACTTAGTCATTTGCGAAATAAACACAGCCACATGATTTAAATGGATGGTCCAGATGAAGTCAACTCGGGTGGGGCCGGCAGTGCCAGTGTGCTTGGGGCGACAGTGTTGGCCACTTGCTGTTCAGGGCGTTTGGGATTGGGCCGGCAGTGCCGGGCCGGCAGTGCCGGGGTGTCTGGCCGGTAGTGTCGGGGTGCTCCCGGCAACAATGCCGGTGTGGATTTACCGGCAGTGCCGGGTGCACCCAGCGGCAGTGCCGACCTGTAGGGGCGGCAGTGCCGGTCTTGGGCTGTAGCCTCCGGTTGAGTTGGTCCTCCTTCTCCTTCCTTGTCCGGTGTTGGGCCAACCTTGACGTACTCCTCTCGAGGCTTGTATCTGATGACACAAAGAACATCGGCATGAGGTAGCATTCCATCCAAAGTAGTGTCAAGGTCGAGTGTCGAGAGGATTGAGTTCACCTTGTCATGTAGGGCTTTCACTCGGGCTCGAGTCATGGGTCCACTTGGGGGACTAGCATGTTTTATCAAGAGACGGAGGGAATAGGGTTCTAGTGGCCTTAATTAGATCTGCCCAGGGACCACTTGGGTTGGATTTGTACTAAAGGACGATGACTTTGTGAGTCCATTTTGACTAAAGAATGATAAGTTTGTGAATCGATTGTGCACCTTAAAGCAAAACGTTGGTCAGAAGTACATACAAAAAATAAAAGAAAGAGAAAATAATCAAGAAAAGCAAACAAAGATCATGAAAGAAATACTTCCTGGTAGCCATTTTATAGGAGAACTTCGAGACGGAAAGTGTTTTGGCTCCCGAGTACCGGTGTTTTTCTATTTTAATTTTTTAAACATATTTAGAAGTTATTTTAAAAGGTGAAAATAATTTTGGACTTCGTCAATGATACATCCTACAAGCATGCAAGATCTCAACCCAATTTATTTTATTATGGGCCAGAAAAAATAACAAAATATGTTTTTTTTTGGAGATTTCAAAATATGCATACTAGATCTATACTTTTTTTCATTTTTATGTAGCGCAGAAACAAAATATTTGTATTTGATATTTTGAACTTCTAGGGGTCACAACATTGCCTCCAGATTTTATTAAATTTCACTTTAAAATTCAAAAATGATATTTTTGATTTTGTTTAAAAAAGATATCACTCGTGCCCATGTGTACACCAAATATTAGCTTCTAGAGATTAGCTTTTTTATAAAGAGGAGTGGCCGAAACTCTATTAAATAATGTTTAAAAAAATGTTTACAGTAAACTCTCACATGAGTTGGGGGTTACTAGCCAAACATGTCTATACCAAAATCTAATGAAGTTGTACCTCGGGCTAGACGTTGTGCATCACCATTCGATTGGCGTCGTGCGTGGATGTATAGAACATCTTGAAAGCTAGATCTTCTCGAAACTGTTAGGATTTAATTAAATAGGTTTAATTAAAGGGATAATCCTTCCTCATGTAATTCTCTATGTTGATTGGTTTGTCAACAGACACAACCCTTTCTCACACCTCTTCGAACGGACGTGACCCATATTCGCGTCCCTTCCCCTTGTATATAAGTTGTGAATCATCAATGGAACAGAATAGTTGAATCATTTGTTGTCTCTCTCGTCTATCTCTCGTTTCTCTCGGTTCTACTTTTAACACGTTATCGACACACTCGTAAATCCGAGCGATTTCGAGATCACTGGATCGACGAGAAGAAGAAATAAAATGAGATCGATCGAGAGTCTTGCAGGCAAAAGGTGAGAAGAGAAATGCCTCGAGGACTCTCTTTGCTATTTCTCGGACTACTTTGGGAAGACAGCCGCCGCCGTCGGTTCTTCGCTCGCCACCGCCACCACAGAGTAGGCCACCGCCGCTTCGCGACCTCCGCCGCTTCGTTGGAGACTGGAACCGGCGCCGCCACAACGCCGAAGGCTCCCAGGGTCCTCGCCGCTACCACCAGAACTAGATTGGGGCCGCGTGAGCGTCCGTGCAGGCCCTTCTGCCGGCTCCGACGCCCTACGCATCACTGCCGGTGCAGGCCTTTGAGCCGAAAACTATGATGTCTACACATGTGGTGACTACCTTGATGAAGTTTTTCCAAATGCTTGGTAGCTTCATAGCATTTGTCGTTGGTTGTGACTTTAGTGTCACGTACTCCATAAATGTGGAACCAAGACATTGGCGACGATAACATCGCCATGTTATGCTATGAAGAGAATTATGCAAGTGATGAAGTTTTTCCAAATGCTTGGTAGCTTCATAGAATTTGTTGTTGGTTGTGATTTTGGTGTCACATACTCCATCAAATGTGGAACCAAGACATTGGCGACGATAACATCGCCATGTTATGCTATGAAGAGAATTATGCAAAATACTTGCATAATTTGGTGATTACCTTCCATGCAAACACAACTTATGAGACGCCATCATAGCTACGAATTAATTTTCATGCATGATACGTCTCCGACGTATCGATAATTTCTTATGTTTCATGCCACATTATTGATGATATCTATATGTTTTATACAAATTATATGTCGTATTTATGCATTTTCCGGCACTAACCTATTAACGAGATGCCGAAGAGCCAGCTTGCTCGTTTTCTCGCTGTTTTTGGTTTCGTAAATCCTACAAAGGAAATATTCTCGGAATTGGACGAAATCAACACCCAGGGTCCTATTTTGCCACGAGGCTTCCAGAAGACCGAAAGGGAAACGAAGTGAGGCGACGAGGCGGCGACACGCCAGGGCGGCGCGGCCCACCTCCTGGCCGCACGGCCCTGTTGTGTGGGCCCCTCGCGTCGCCTCCTGACCTACCCTTTCGCCTACTTAAAGCCTCCGTCGCGAAACCCCCGACACCGAGAGCCACGATACGGAAAACCTATGCGAGACGCCGCCGCCGCCAATCCCATCTCGGGGATTCAGGAGATCGCCTCCGGCACCTCGCCGGAGAGGGGAATCATCTCCCGGAGGACTCTTCATCGCCATGATCGCCTCCGGAGTGATGAGTGAGTAGTTCACCCCTGGACTATGGGTCCATAGCAGTAGCTAGATGGTCGTCTTCTCCTTATGTGCTTCATTGTTGGATCTTTTGAGCTGCCTAACATGATCAAGATCATCTATCTGTAATTCTATATGTTGTGTTTGTCGGGATCCGATGGATAGAGAATACTATGTTATGGTGATTATCAATCTATTACCTATGTGTTGTTTATGATCTTGCATGCTCTCCGTTATTAGTAGAGGCTCTGGCCAAGTTTTTGCTCTTAACTCCAAGAGGGAGTATTTATGCTCGATAGTGGGTTCATGCCTCCATTAAATCCGGGACGAGTGACGTGAAAGTTCTAAGGTTGTGGATGTGTCTGTTGCCACTAGGGATAAAACATTGATGCTATGTCCGAGGATGTAGTTATTGATTACATTACGCACCATACTTAATGCAATTGTCCGTTGTTTGCAACTTAATACTGGAAGGGGTTCGGATGATAACCTCGAAGGTGGACTTTTTAGGCATAGATGCATGCTTGGATAGCGGTCTATGTACTTTGTCGTAATGCCCAATTAAATCTCACAATACTTATCATATCATGTATGTGCATTGTCATGCCCTCTCTATTTGTCAATTGCCCGACTGTAATTTGTTCACCCAACATGCTATTTATCTTATGGGAGAGACACCTCTAGTGAACTGTGGACCCCGGTCCTATTCTTTTACATTGAATACAATCTGCTGCAATACTTGTTTTACTGTTCTTCGCAAACAATCATCATCCACACTATACATCTAATCCTTTGTTACAGCAAGCGGTGAGATTGACAACCTCACTCGTTTCGTTGGGGCAAAGTACTTTGGTTGTGTTGTGCAGGTTCCACGTTGGCGCCGGAATCCCTGGTGTTGCGCCGCACTACATCCCGCCACCAACAACCTTCAACGTGCTTCTTGGCTCCTCCTGGTTCGATAAACCTTGGTTTCTTTCTGAGGGAAAACTTGCTACTGTGTGCATCATACCTTCCTCTTGGGGTTCCCAACGAACGTGTGTGTTACACGCCATCAAGCTCTTTTTCACGGCGCCGTTGCTTGGGGAGATCAAGACACGCTCGCAAGGGGAGTCTCCACAATCCAATCTCTTTACTTTGTTTTTGTCTTGCTTTATTTTATTTACTACTTTGTTTGCTGCACTTAAACGAAACACAAAAAAATTAGTTGCTAGTTTTACTTTATTTACTGTCTTGCTCTCTATATCAAAAACACAAAAAAATAATTAGTTACTTGCATTTACTTTATCTAGTTTGCTTTATTTACTACTGTTAAAATGAATACCCCTGAAAATACTAAGTTGTGTGACTTCACAAACACTAATAATAATGATTTCCTATGCACACCTATTGCTCCACCTCGCTACTACGAGCATAATTCTTTGAAATTAAACCTCGCTTTATCGAATCTTGTCATGAGAGAGCAATTTTCTGGTGTTAGTTCTGATGATGCTGCTGCCCATCTCAATAATTTTGTTGAATTGTGTGAAATGTAAAAGTATAAGGATGTAGATGGTGATATTATAAAATTGAAATTGTTTCCTTTCTCATTAAGAGGAAGAGCTAAAGATTGGTTGCTATCTTTGCCTAAGAATAATATTGATTCATGGACTAAATGTAAGGATGCTTTTATTGGTAGATATTATCCTCCTGCTAAAATTATATCTTTGAGAAGTAGCATAATAAATTTTAAGCAATTAGATAATGAACATGTTGCTCAAGCATGGGAGAGAATGAAATCTTTAGTAAAGAATTGCCCAACCCATGGACTGACTACTTGGATGATCATCCAAACCTTCTATGTGATACGTCTCCGACGTATCGATAATTTCTTATGTTCTATGCCATATTATTGATGATACCTACATGTTTTATGCACACTTTATGTCATATTCGTGCATTTTCTGGAACTAACCTATTAACAAGATGCCGAAGTGCCGGCTCTCGTTTTCTGCTGTTTTTGGTTTCGAAATCCTAGTAACGAAATATTCTCGGAATTGGACGAAACGAAGACCCGGGGGCCTATTTTTCCACGGAGCTTCCGGAAGACCGGAGAACATTCGAAGTGGGGCCACGAGGTGGCGACACCACGTGGCGGCGCGGCCCGGGGGGCCCGCGCCGCCCTATGGTGTGGCCCCTCGTCCGGCCCCCGACTCTGCCCTTCCGCCTACTTAAAGCCTCCGTCGCGAAACCCCCGATGCGAAAAACCACGATACGGAAAACCTTACCGAGACGCCGCCGCCGCCGATCCCATCTCGGGGGATTACGGAGATCTCCTCCGGCACCCTGCCGGAGAGGGGATTCATCTCCCGGAGGACTCTACACCGCCATGGTCGCCTCCGGAGTGATGAGTGAGTAGTTCACCCCTGGACTATGGGTCCATAGCAGTAGCTAGATGGTTGTCTTCTCCTCATTGTGCTTCATTGTTGGATCTTGTGAGCTGCCTAACATGATCAAGATCATCTATCTCGTAATTCTATATGTTGTGTTTGTCGGGATCCGATGGATAGAGAATACCATGTCATGTTAATTATCAAGTTATTACACATGTGTTGTTTATGATCTTGCATGCTCTCCGTTTCTAGTAGAGGCTCTGGCCAAGTTTTTACTTTTAACTCCAAGAGGGAGTATTTATGCTCGATAGTGGGTTCATGCCTGCATTGACACCGGGACGATGTGATGAAAGTTCTAAGGTTGTGTTGTGCTCGTTGCCACTAGGGATAAAACATTGGCGCTATGTCCGAGGACGTAGTTGTTGATTACATTACGCACCATACTTAATGCAATTGTCCGTTGCTTTGCAACTTAATACCGGAGGGGTTCGGATGATAACCTCGAAGGTGGACTTTTTAGGCATAGATGCGAGTTGGATGGCGGTCTATGTACTTTGTCGTAATGCCCAATTAAATCTCACTATACTTATCATGTCATGTATGTGCATTGTTATGCCCTCTCTATTTGTCAATTGCCCGACCGTAATTTGTTCACCCAACATGCTTTTATCTTATGGGAGAGACACCTCTAGTGAACTGTGGACCCCGGTCCATTCTTTTAATACTCGAAATACAAATCTATCGCAATACTTGTTTTTACTGTTTTCTCTCGCAAACAATCATCTTCCACACAATACGGTTAATCCTTTGTTACGAGCAAGTCGGTGAGATTGACAACCTCACTCGTTTCGTTGGGGCAAAGTACTTTGGTTGTGTTGTGCAGGTTCCACGTTGGCGCCGGAATCTCCGGTGTTGCGCCGCACTACATCCCGCCGCCATCAACCTTCAATGTGCTTCTTGACTCCTACTGGTTCGATTAAACCTTGGTTTCTAACTGAGGGAAACTTGCCGCTGTGCGCATCACACCTTCCTCTTGGGGTTCCCAACGGACGTGTCAACTACACGCATCACTATGCTGGACTAAATTTTTCTTCGCGAACCTATTGGATTCAGCTGCTGGAGGTACCTTTATGTCCATCACTTTGGGGGCGGCGACAAAGCTTCTTGATGATATGATGATAAATTACTCTGAATGGCACACGGAAAGAGCTCCACAAGGTAAGAAGGTAAATTCCGTCGAAGAAACCTCCTCCTTGAGTGATAAGATTGATGCTATTATGTCTATGCTTGTGAATGATAGGACTAATGTTGATCCTAATAATGTTCCATTAGCTTCATTGGTTTCTCAAGAAGAAAATGTTGATGTGAACTTCATTAAAAATAATAATTTCAACAACAATGCTTATCGGAACAATTCTAGTAATAACTTTAGGCCATATCCTTATAATAATGGTAATGGTTATGGTAATTCTTATGGGAATTCTTACAACAATAATAGGAGTGTACCCCCTGGTCTTGAAGCCATGCTTAAAGAATTTATTAGTACACAAACTGCTTTTAACAAATCTGTTGAGGAAAAGCTTGATAAAATTGATATTCTTGCTTCTAGAGTTGATAGACTTGCCTCCGATGTTGATCTTTTAAAATTGAAAGTTATGCCTAATAAGGATATTGATAATAAGATTACTACTACAGCAAATGCCATCCAAGTTAGAATTAATGAGAATATAAGATTAATGGCTGAATTGCGTGCTAGGTGGGATAGAGAAGAAAATGAAAAACTTGCTAAAGAGAATAATGTAGCTAAAGTTTGGACTATTACCACCACTAGTAATGATAATGATTCACATGTTGCTACACCTCCTACTATCAATGGTAAAATAATTGGTGTTGGCAATGTTTCTACTCCTAGTGCAAAGCGTACAAAACTGCCTGAAATTGCTAAAACTGCTGAAACTGCCTGTGATAAAACTGCTAAATTTTTTTCCAACATTGGGGATGATGATCCCATTGCTGTAGATCATAATGGTTTAGACTTTGATGATTGCCACATCTCTGAATTTATAAAGTTCTTACAAAAACTTGCTAAAAGTCCTAATGCTAGTGCTATAAATTTGGCATTTACAAAACATATTACAAATGCTCTCATAAAAGCTAGAGAAGAGAAACTAAAACTTGAAACCTCTATTCCTAGAAAGTTAGAAGATGGTTGGGAGCCCATCATTAAGATGAAGATCAATGATTTTGATTGTAATGCTTTATGTGATCTTGGTGCAAGTATTTCTGTTATGCCTAAGAAAATCTATGATATGCTTGACTTGCCACCGTTGAAAAATTGTTATTTGGATGTTAATCTTGCTGATAATGCTAAAAAGAAACCTTTGGGGAGAGTTGATAATGTTCGTATTATGGTTAAAAATAACCTTGTCCCCGTTGATTTTGTTGTCTTGGATATTGAATGCAATGCATCTTGTCCCATTATATTGGGAAGACCTTTTCTTCGAACTGTTGGTGCTATTATTGATATGAAGGAAGGTAATATTAAATATCAATTTCCTCTCAAGAAAGGTATGGAACACTTCCCTAGAAAGAGAATGAAGTTACCTTATGATTCTATTATTAGAACAAGTTATGTTGTTGATGCTTCATCTCTTGATAATACTTGATATACACTTTCTGCGCCTAGCTGAAAGGCGTTAAAGAAAAGCTCTTATGGGAGACAACCCATATTTTTACTACAATACTTTGTTTTATATTTGAGTCTTGGAAGTTGTTTACTACTGTAGCAACCTCTCCTTATCATATTTTTGTGCCAAGTAAAATCTCTATGGTAAAGTTGATGCTAGATTTGGATTGCTGCACAGAAACATCATTGCTGTCTGTCACGAATTCGCGCAGAAGTCTCTGTAAAAAAATTAAAAAAATCTGCAAATTTACGTGCGTGATCCTCAGATATGTACGGAACTTTCATTTGTTTTGAGTTTTTCCGTTTGAGCACGTTAAGTGCCCCTTCCAGGTTCGTCTTTACGGACTGTTCTGTTTTTGACAGATTCTGCCTTTTATTTCGCATTGCCTCTTTTGCTATGTTGGATGAATTTCTTTGATCCATTAATGTCCAGTAGCTTTGTGCAATGTCCAGAAGTGTTAAGAATGATTGTGTCACCTCCGAACATGTGAATTTTTGATTGTGCACTAACCCTCTAATGAGTTTGCTTGAAGTTTAGTGTGAAGGAAGTTTTCAATGGTCAAGAGAGGAGTATGATATACTATGATCAAGAGGAGTGAAAGCTCTAAGATTGGGGATGCCCCGGTGGTTCACCCCTGCATATTTTAAGAAGACTCAAGCGTCTAAGCTTGGGGATGCCCAAGGCATCCCCTTCTTCATCGATAACATTATCAGGTTCCTCCCCTGAAACTATATTTTTATTTAGTCACATCCTATGTGCTTTGCTTGGAGCGTCGGTTTGTTTTTGTTTTTGTTTTTGTTTGAATAAAATGGATCCTAGCATTCATTGTGTGGGAGAGAGACACGCTCCGCTGTTGCATATGGACAAATATGTCCTTAGGCTTTACTCATAGTATTCATGGCGAATGTTGAATCTTCTTCGTTAAATTGTTATATGGTTGGAATTGGGAAATGCTACATGTAGTAATTCTAAAATGTCTTGAATAATTTGATACTTGGCAATTGTTGTGCTCATGTTTAAGCTCTTGCATCATATACTTTGCACCCATTAATGAAGAAATACATAGAGCTTGCTAAAATTTGGTTTGCATATTTGGTCTCTCTAAAGTCTAGATAATTTCTAGTATTGAGTTTTGAACAACAAGGAAGACGGTGTAGAGTCTTATAATGTTTACAATATGTCTTTTATGTGAGTTTTGCTGCACCAGTTCATCCTTGTGTTTGTTTCAAATAAACCTTGCTAGCCTAAACCTTGTATCGAGAGGGAATACTTCTCATGCATCCAAAATCCTTGAGCCAAGCACTATGCCATTTGTGTCCACCATACCTACCTACTACATGGTATTTCTCCGCCATTCCAAAGTAAATTGCTTGAGTGCTACCTTTAAATTTCCATCATTTGCCTTTGCAATATATAGCTCATGGGACAAAATAGCCTTAAAAACTATTGTGGTATTGAATATGTACTTATGCACTTTATCTCTTATTAAGTTGCTTGTTGTGCGATAACCATGTTTTCTGGGGACGCCATCAACTCTTTGTTGAATATCATGTGAGTTGCTATGCATGTTCGTCTTGTCCGAAGTAAGGGCGGTTTTCACAATCAAATGGTTTGAGTATGCATACCGTTAGAGAAGAACATTGGGCCGCTAACTAAAACCATGAATCATGGTGGAAGTTTCAGTTTGGACATAAAACCTCAATCTCTTATGAGAATATTAATCGTTGTTGAATGCTTAAGCATTAAAAGAGGAGTCCTGTAAGATATAATTTATAATAGATACATATGCTTTATTACTACCCGTTACACAAAATTGTTTCATGTTTTCAAAACCAAAGCTCTAGAAAATAAATATAGCAATCAATGCTTTCCTCAAGCACAGCATTTCTTCTTTACTTTTATGTTGAACACCACCTATCTCTCTCCACCTTGCTAGCCAAACACTGTGAACTGCAGGCATTGATCTCCTAAGATAATCATGCATATTGTACTTGTTATATTACTCATGTTACACTATCCATGAGATATACATGTTATGTTGAAAGCAACCACTGAAACTTAATCTTCCTTTGAGTTGTTTCAATATCTTTACTTTGATTTATTGCTTATGAGTTAACTCTTATGCAAGACTTATTGATGCTTGTCTTGAAGTACCATTCATGAAAAGTCCTTTGCTTTATGATTCATTTGTTTACTCATGTCATTACCATTGTTTTGATCGTCATGCATTCATTACATATGCTTACAATAGTATGATCAAGGTTAATGATGGCATGTCACTCTCGTAAATTATCTTATGTTGTTTGCTACCACTGCTTGACGAGCAGGTAACTAGCTTGGGATGCTGATACGTCTCCGACGTATTCGATAATTTCTTATGTTCCATGCCACATTATTGATGATATTCACATGTTTTATACACATTATATGTCATTATTATGCATTTTCTCCTGCACTAACCTATTAACTAGATGCCAAGAGCGCTTGTCGTTTTCATCTGTTTTTGGTTTCAGAAATCCTAGTAAGGAAATATTCTTAATTGACGAAATCAACGCCACCAGTGGTCCTACTTTGCCACGAGGCTTCCACGAACCAAAGGCGAAACGAAGTGGGGCGACGCGAGGCTGGAACGCCGCGGCGCGGCAGCCCGCGCTCCCGGCCGCCGCCCCGGGCCCCGTTTGTGCGGCCCCTCTGCGCCGCCCCCTCCGACCTCGCCCTTTTCCGCCTACAAATAGCCTTCGCCGCTGAAACCCCACAGCACCGAGAGCCAGCCGATGCCGGAAAACCCACGCGACGCTCGCCGCCGCCAATCCCATCTCGTGGGATTCGGGAGATCACTCCTCCCGCAGCCTGGGCCTCGGGAGTAGGGGATCATCTCCTGAGGACTCTTCACCGCCATGGCCGCCTCCCGAGAGATGAGTGAGCAGTTCACCCCCTGGACCATGGGTCCATAGCAAGTAGCTAGATGGCTGCCTTCCCTGGCGTGCTTCATTGCTCGCATCTTTGTGAGCTGCCTCAACACAGATCAAGATCATCTCATCTCCAGGTAATTCTATATGTTGTGCTTGTCGGGATCCGATGGATGAGAGAAGACTGTGTTGCATGGTGATTATCAACCCATTACCTGGGTGTGTTGCTTACGATCCTTGCATAAGCTCTCCGTACAGTAGTACAGAGGCCTCGCCAGCGTTTTTGCTCTTAACTCCAAGAGGGAGTATGTAGGCTCGACAGTGGGTCTATGCCTTCCATTAAACTGGACAAAGAGAGACAAAAAGTTCTATAGGTTGTGGATGTGTCGTTGCCACCAGGGATAAAACATTGGATGCTGCATGTCCGAGGACAGAAGTTATTGATTGACATTACGCACCATACTGTGAATGCAAATATCCGCTGTTTGCAACTTAACACCGGGAAGGGGTCTCCCATGATAACCTCGAAGGTGGGACTTTTAGGCATTAGAGTGCACGCCAGATAGAGGTTCATGTACTTGGTCGTAATGCCCAAATTAAATTTCTGGCCAATACTTTATCATATTTCATGTATGTGCATTGTCATGCCCTCTCTATTTGTCAATTGCCCGACTATAATTTGTTCACCCAACATGCTATTATTTATCTTATGGGAGAGACACCTAGAGAACCGTGGACCCCGGTCCTCATTCTCTTTACATTGAATACACCGCTCGCAATACTTGTTTCACCGTTCTTCCGCAAAACAATCATCCATCATCCAGCGACCATGACGATCTGATCCTCGGAAAGATACAGTTGCTTCATGAGATTGACAACCTCACCGTTTTACTGGGGCAAAGCATTTGGTTGTGTTATGTGTTCCACGTTGGCTGCTCTGAATCCCCGTGTGTATGCGCACGATCACATCCCGCCTGCAATTCAACAACCTTCAACCGGGCTGCTTGAGCTCCTCCCGCTCCGAGAAACCCTGAAGCTTTTCTCTCGATGGTGACAACCTGCTACCGTGTGCATCATACCTTCCTCTTGGGGCTCCACCGAACGCACGTGTTACGACGCCATCAAAGCTAACAATTGAGAGGTTTATCCCATTTTTATGGTGGTTACCTTCATGTGTTGGTGAAGAACATGGCATGGTGGAGGCTGCAGATCACGAGACAGTCCGAAGAGTGAGGCAACACTAGGTAACCATAATTTCCCCAGACGGGCGGTATTGAAAGGTTTGTCCCTTGGAGGCGCACTAACTTTAATTTGAAGATTCATGATCACATTTTGGTGTGTTCTTGCAAGCACGGACCTCATGAGTCACTACTTAATCACTAATATGATCATGATTATGCTCAAATGCATAGCATTTCATTCTACTAACTGCCAAAGTGGTTACACTTCTAATCAATTTAGAACATTGCTAAGAACTTCAAGCCAATACCAGCAGAATTACTGCAAAGTTCGCTAAAAACATAACCATGATGGTTTTTAATTTACCAATTGTAAATTAATAATCTCTGGGTTCACCCAGGGGTAAAATGATGGTCGAAAAGGACTCCTATAAATACTTGCCTCTCATAAGCTACTACTACACATATAGATTAAGGGACATAAAGATCACTTATGTCATATGATTAATGCTGTAATCCAGCCCTTAAGGATCCACCACTGAGTCATGCCATACTAAGAGAATGTATGCTGGTCTTGAGGGCATCATGCGATATCATACATCCTGGGTACTTAAGGGTTTGAAGGCAAGTGGCAGAGCAGCTGGATAAAACGGCTTATGGATTAGTCTGGATACAGGCTGCGATATCACGCAGAATGCTGCTTTACCCAGACATCCGCTCTGTATCACACTGTTGAATGTCTCAGGCAAGTCAGGCTCACCATCTTTCATCCAGACCACTCAGCTGGAGCTAGTTGTTCACAGACGTTCCTCTGGACATTGTGCAATAACATGTGACTGTGGTCAAGTAGAACCTTTATGGGCATGGAGAACATGATGATTGAGAATGCCCTACCACATGTTTGAGACTTTGGGAGGGTCCCTACTATCTTGTATTCATTTAGATTTATTAGGTCCATTATGCTGCAACATAGCATATATTGTATCAAGACTTCCTGAATATAAATGAGAAGGTATCAACCTCATATTTTATAAAGATTTGCATACAGAAACTCCTAAATTCATATAGCCTATGTTTCAACCCAATGGATGAGGGAACCAGCATTTGAAAAGAAATTCTCTCATTTTGAATTGTACTGTTAATGCACAACCAACCTGGGAGTACATGTACATAATCCCAATTCCATTAATAAATCTGTATGAAGTGGGCCCACCATGGATATTATGTAGCTCAATTTCTGAGGTTCTCATATAGTCCCTCACATCAATGTATCTGAGGGATACTGTAATTTTCAACCAATAGTGTGGACTGAAAATCGAATTATATAATCAATTCAATGATACGATAAAAATTTCTTCCATGTCCCTCCAATACTAATAGCGCTTTGACTAGAGTTTTAAAATTGTCACATATGTCCATACACAGCAGGTTGGTTAAATATTCACAAGAGAATCAGTTGCTGTATGACCTTTGTTAATGAGTTGAAATTTACTGAACTACTTTAGAGCCAAAAAGTGGCTTACACACCCTGACTAACTAACTGCATACTCGTGAACTTCCTCAATGATACGTAATCTCTCCATATTTCTCATCTTAAAGTTCGAACGTCAATGTGCAATGCATCTCACCAATCAAGAAATAAGACATCATAGGTCACAACAGGGATTCATGTACAGACATCCATTCATCACTGTACCTGAACTCTCATAAGGATCTGTTCAGAATTTCAGACGCTGATTCCCAGTATTGAAGTGATGATATTCTGGCATTAGGAGATTGGGTACCAAATAATGACAGAAATATTTGGAACTTACTGCTCCTCCTCAGTAAACCACGTAATTCAAAAATATGGACTATGATCTAGACCATAAATTGTGAACAATTGCAAATAACTCGCCAAGATTCATTTACCATCTCTATAGGTGTTAGTATAACTTTTTAATTCAGTTGAAATGCCTGCAAGAGGAGGTACCAATAGAAACCTCACCAACCCCTATTCTTAAAAGAGGGGAGAATGCCTTCAACCATGATTCACTTCCAAGGCAATAAGGAAAGATTTGTGAAAATCCTTCCGAATTAGTAACATGGATATCAACCTCGCCAGTTGATGCCACCATGGGTGTATATCTAGTATCGAAACTTCCAAACAACCTTAGTCAGCCAGACACTCGCTAGATATCGGAATAATCTCGGACTCCACGCAAGACGGAAATCAAGGAGTCACCATGGTGCTGATTTCTCCCAACTGATATCATTCTTGAATCTATATGACAAGCTCACAAATGTCTGGCAATTATTTCTCTGTATGATTGCAAACATCCTTCATGAAGGATTCATATCCAAAGA
>NC_061510.1:247088180-247103018 GCF_022539505.1 Lolium rigidum | reverse complement strand
AAATCCATCTTTACGGACTGTTCTGTTTTGACAGATTCTGTCTTTTATTTCGCATTGCCTCTTTTGCTATGTTGGATGAATTTCTTTGATCCATTAATGTCCAGTAGCTTTATGCAATGTCCAGAAGTGTTAAGAATGATTGTGTCACCTCTGAACATGTGAATTTTATTATGCACTAACCCTCTAATGAGTTGTTTCGAGTTTGGTGTGGAGGAAGTTTTCAAGGATCAAGAGAGGAGTATGATGCAATATGATTAAGGAGAGTGAAAGCTCTAAGCTTGGGGATGCCCCGGTGGTTCACCCCTGCATATTATAAGAAGACTCAAGCGTCTAAGCTTGGGGATGCCCAAGGCATCCCCTTCTTCATCGACACATTATCAGGTTCCTCCCCTGAAACTATATTTTTATTCCGTCACATCTTATGTACTTTGCTTGGAGCGTCGGTTTGTTTTTGTTTTTGTTTTGTTTGAATAAAATGGATCCTAGCATTCACTTTATGGGAGAGAGACACGCTCCGCTGTAGCATATGGACAAATATGTCCTTAGGCTGTACTCATAGTATTCATGGCGAAGTTTCTTCTTCGTTAAATTGTTATATGGTTGGAATTGGAAAATGCTACATGTAGTAACTCTAAAATGTCTTGGATAATTTGATACTTGGCAATTGTTGTGCTCATGTTTAAGCTCTTGCATCATATACTTTGCACCCATTAATGAAGAAATACTTAGAGCTTGCTAATTTGGTTTGCATATTTGGTTTCTCTAGAGTCTAGATAATATCTAGTATTGAGTTTTGAACAACAAGGAAGACGGTATGGAGTCTTATAATGTTTACAATATGTCTTTTATGTGAGTTTTGTCTGTACCGTTCATCCTTGTGTTTGTTTCAAATAACCTTGCTAGCCTAAACCTTGTATCGAGAGGGAATACTTCTCATGCATCCCAAATACTTGAGCCAACCACTATGCCATTTGTGTCCACCATATCTACCTACTACATGGTATTTCTCCGCCATTCCAAAGTAAATTGCTTGAGTGCTACCTTTAAAATTCCATCATTCACCTTTGCAATATATAGCTCATGGGACAAATAGCTTAAAAACTATTGTGGTATTGAATATGTACTTATGCATTTTATCTCTTATTAAGTTGCTTGTTGTGCGATAACCATGCTTCTGGGGACGCCATCAACTATTCTTTGTTGAATATCATGTGAGTTGCTATGCATGTCCGTCTTGTCTGAAATAAGAGAGATCTACCACCTTTATGGTTGGAGCATGCATATTGTTAGAGAAGAACTTTGGGCCGCTAACTAAAGCCATGATTCATGGTGGAAGTTTCAGTTTTGGACATATATCCTCAATCTCATATGAGAATAATAATTGTTGCCACATGCTTATGCATTAAAGAGGAGTCCATTATCTGTTGTCCATGTTGTCCCGGTATGGATGTCTAAGTTGAGAATAATCAAAAGCGAGAAATCCAAAATGCGAGCTTTCTCCTTAGACCTTTGTACGAGGCGGCATGGAGGTACCCCATTGTGACACTTGGTTAAAACATGTGCATTGCAAAGATCCGGTAGTCCAAGCTAATTAGGACAAGGTGCGGGCACTATTAGTATACTATGCATGAGTCTTGCAACTTGTAAGATATAATTTTCATAACTCATATGCTTTATTACTACCGTTGACAAAATTGTTTCATGTTTTCAAAATAAAAGCTCTAGCACAAATATAGCAATCGATGCTTTCCTCTTTGAAGGACCATTCTCTTTACTTTTATGTTGAGTCAGTTCACCTATCTCTCTCCACCTCAAGAAGCAAACACTTGTGTGAACTGTGCATTGATTCCTACATACTTGCATATTGTACTTGTTATATTACTCTATGTTGACAATTATCCATGAGATATACATGTTACAAGTTGAAAGCAACCGCTGAAACTTAATCTTCCTTTGTGTTGTTTCAATGCCTTTACTTTGATTTATTGCTTTATGAGTTAACTCTTATGCAAGACTTATTAATACTTGTCTTGAAGTACTATTCATGAAAAGTCTTTGCTTTATGATTCACTTGTTTACTCATGTCATTACCATTGTTTTGATCGCTGCATCCACTACATATGTTTACAAATAGTATGATCAAGGTTATGATGGCATATCACTTCGGAAATTATCTTTGTTATCGTTTTACCTGCTCGGGACGAGCAGAACTAAGCTTGGGGATGCTTGATACGTCTCCGACGTATCGATAATTTCTTATGTTCTATGCCATATTATTGATGATACCTACATGTTTTATGCACACTTTATGTCATATTCGTGCATTTTGTGGAACTAACCTATTAACAAGATGCCGAAGTGCCGGTTCTCGTTTTACTGCTGTTTTTGGTTTCGGAAATCCTAGTAACGAAATATTCTCGGAATTGGACGAAACGAAGACCCAGGGGCCTATTTCGCCACGAACCTTCCGGAAGACCGAAGAGCATACGAAGTGGGGCCACGAGGTGGCCAAACCACATGGCGGCGCGGCCAAGGGGGCCCGCGCCGCCTGTGGTGTGGGCCCCTCGTCGGGCCCCGACTCTGCCCTTCCGCCTACTTAAAGCCTCCGTCGCGAAACCCCGAGGCGAAAAAACCACGATACGGAAAACCTTCCAGAGACGCCGCCGCCGCCGATCCCATCTCGGGGGATTCTGGAGATCTCCTCCGGCACCCTGCCGGAAAGGGGATTCATCTCCCGGAGGACTCTACACCGCCATGGTCGCCTCCGGAGTGATGAGTGAGTAGTTCACCCCTGGACTATAGGTCCATAGCAGTAGCTAGATGGTTGTCTTCTCCTCATTGTGCTTCATTGTTGGATCTTGTGAGCTGCCTAACATGATCAAGATCATCTATCCGTAATACTCTATGTTGTGTTTGTCGGGATCCGATGGATAGAGAATACCATGTTATGTTAATTATCAAGTTATTACATATGTGTTGTTTATGATCTTGCATGCTCTCCGTTACTAGTAGAGGCTCTGGCCAAGTTTTTGCTTTTAACTCCAAGAGGGAGTATTTATGCTCGATAGTGGGTTCATGCCCGCATTGACACCCGGGACAGGTGACGGAAAGTTCTAAGGTTGTGTTGTGCTTGTTGCCACTAGGGATAAAACATTGGCGCTATGTCCGAGGATGTAGTTGTTGATTACATTACGCACCATACTTAATGCAATTGTCTGTTGCTTTGCAACTTAATACTGGAAGGGGTTCGGATGATAACTCTGAAGGTGGACTTTTTAGGCATAGATGCAGTTGGATGGCGGTCTATGTACTTTGTCGTAATGCCAAATTAAATCTCACTATACTTATCATGTCATGTATGTGCATTGTTATGCCCTCTCTATTTGTCAATTGCCCGACTGTAATTTGTTCACCCAACATGCTTTTATGTTATGGGAGAGACACCTCTAGTGAGCTGTGGACCCCGGTCCATTCTTTAATACTTGAAATACAAATCTGCTGCAATACTTGTTTTACTTGTTTTCTCTGCAAACAATCATCTTCCACACAATACGGTTAATCCTTTGTTACAGCAAGCCGGTGAGATTGACAACCTCACTTGTTTCGTTGGGGCAAAGTACTTTGGTTGTGTTGTGCGGGTTCCACGTTGGCGCCGGAATCCCTGGTGTTGCGCCGCACTACATCCCGCCGCCATCAACCTTCAACGTGCTTCTTGACTCCTACTTGGTTCGATAAAACCTTGGTTTCTTGCGAGGAAACTTGCTGCTGTACGCATCACACCTTCCACTTGGGGTTCCCAACGGGCGTGTGCTTAACGCGTCATCAGAGGCCCTGTTGGTCAGCGTATTCGAAAAACAGATGAAGCTTACCTTGCTGGCTTCCACCACCTTGGCGAGGTTGGCCGCGGTCTCGGCAGCCCTAGCCTTGAGGTTGGCCTGCAAGCTGGAGAAGAACATCTCCACCGATGCTTGGCCAGGGTTCCCCTCCCGGCTGGTCATCTCATAGGAGTCGGCGCGGAGCCACGCCTGCTCCATAGTGCCAGCCGAGCCAAGGCTGGAGTCGGAGGCGGACGGCACATGCAGAAGCAGAGCGCCCTTGGCCACGTGCAGGCCCTGCTGCGGCGCCGATGGGGCTCCCGTCCTCACCAGCGCGCGCGAGTCGGCGCCCTCCGTGCGCGCCGGCTCATCCCTTGCCGGCTCCTGCCTGGCCGGCTCCTCCGTCGTCGGCTCCGGCGGTGGCGGCGCTCCGGGCGAAGCAGATGGCCCAGTCGGCGCAGTCACTTCCGGCGCCTGAGGCTCCCCCTCCGGGCTCCCCTCCAACACCACCACGTCCGGCCTGGTCCCGGCCCCGGTCGCAGGCGGCGCAGCCCCGCCGGCTCCGGCTCCGGTCGAAGGCGGCATGCCCAAGCCGGCCCCAGTGCCTTGGTCCAGAAGACGAGCGCGGCGCGGGAACATGCCGTCCAGCGTCGGCTGGCGCGTCGGCTCGGCCCGCTTGCCGCGGCCAGGCGCCGTGGCCAGTGGCACGGCGGAAGAAGACGCCCCTGCGGGAGGCGGAGTACCCGCAGGCGGCGGCGGCGTAGTCGCGCGCGATGGAGGCTGCGGCGTCGACTCCCTCCTTTGTCGAGGAAGCAGCGACACGATGCGCGGGGCCGGCCGGGAGCCGCCGCCCTGGGCAAACTTGATGGGGGCCCTAGCCGGACAAACAAGGAGAAGATAAGCATGGAGAGTAAGGAAAGAAAAGGAATCAAACAAGAGAAAAAGAGAACTCACCCGGCCTGCTCCGGAACCTTCCTCGGCTGCAGCCGGCGGAGCTTCTTTGCCTTCGCCTCCAAGGCGGCGGTGGAGCCGACCCGCTTCTTCCCCTTGGGCGCCGAAGTCGCCGTGGTGCTTGGCGGCCTCGCGCGCAGAGGCACGGCGGGGATTGGCCCCATGGCGGACGTCGCCGGCTCCTCCTCCTCCTGCTGCTCCGGTGAAGGGGGCGGATTATGTTCCCCCTGGCCGCCTAGATCAGGCGCCTGCAGCAGGTCGTCGTCGCCGGCCTGGTCGCCGGCTTGGCCAGCCGGATCGGCGTGATCCGGAGTCCACCTCCTTGTCGCCAGATCGCCGTCTTCGACGTTCTGACGGTTGAAGAGCTAGAAAAACAGAAGACATAAGCAAACAGCAAGCCGAAAGTCGGCAGAAAGAAAGTCAAGTCGGCCTCGCAGCCGCAAGCCAGCAGTCGGCCTAAAACAGTAAAAACTTACCAGCTCGGGCAGCCGATCCCGGCTGCGGGGCGCCAGCCCGTAGCTCCACTCCTCCGGCATGTTCGCCTTGGTGATGTTATTCACCCGGTGGGCCACCTGGGCCTTGGAGAGCGGCGCCCTGGACGTCCGGGTCGGGTCGAACCGGCCGGACATGTGCCCGATCTTGTGGGTGCGCATCTGGAGCGGCAGCACCCGGCGCTCCGCGATGGTGCAGAGGAGGTCCTCGGCGGTCAGCCCGTTCGCGATGGCCGCCCCCAGGAAGTCCCAGAGCTGATTCACCTCAGCGTCCGGATCCGCCGTGCGGGCGTTGTAGCTCCAGTTGATCCGGCCGACTGGAGGAGCCGGGTTGAACTCCGGCAGGTTGATCCGGTCGACGAGCCCGCCCTCGTTGCGCACGTAGAAGAACGACATCTGCCAATTCTTCACCGAGTCAACGGTTGGAATTTTGGGGAAGGGGGTACCCGGCCGGGTGTAGATCGAGGCGGCGCCGCAGGCCCGCAGGCGGCCCTCAGTGGTTTGCGCCTTGAGGTAGAACAGCCGGCTCCAGAAATCGATATCCGGCCACAAGCCGGTGTAAGCCTCCATGAAGGCCACATAGCAGCTGAGGAGGAGGCAGGCGTTGGCCGGCAGATGATGCGGCTGCAGGCCGAAGTTGTCAAGGAACTGGCGGAAGAAGTTGGACGCCGGCAGGCCCAACCCGCGGTCGAGATGCGCGCCGAAGACGACGCGCTCGCCGGGCTGCGGCTCGGGCTCCGTCTCCTTGCCGGGCGCCCGCGTGACCACCGACGACGGGATCCGGCGGAGGCGCACCAGCCGCTCGATGTCGTCGTCCTTCATGTAGGATCCCCTCCATGATCCGCTGGCGGAGGCCATCGTCGAGGAAGAAGAAGAGGAGGACCACGAAAGGCGGAAAGGCGAAGAGGAACCTTGCGACGGCGGCGGCGACGGCGGCGGAGGAGGACGCTCCGTTGAAACGCGGGGCCCCGTGGCGCCGGCTCGTCGGAGTAGCGGCGGCGGGTCGGTGGAGATTCGCTCGCCGGAGTTCGCCAGCGGGAGACGCTCGCCGGAGCAGCAAGAGGTTCGAGCGCGAAGAAGGGAGCGAGAGGAGCGGAAGCGCGAGGAAGATGAAGTGAGGCAGTGGCCGCCTCGGTACCCTCCCCCGCGGCATTTATAGCCGACCGCGGCGGACGGTTAGCCTCCAAGTGGCGATCGTGGCCACGTCGCCCGGATCTTCTGCGCATTAACTCCCCCCACGACCGCTGCCGTTATCGGAAACTGCCACACCACGTCGCCCACGACCGCACCGAATCCGGAGGGGACATTGATGTGACCAGACGAACCGGCGGCAGAGCCCAAGCGTCAGACCGGTCAAGTCGGGTGCAGGGCCCGAGGCGGCGGAGACTCCGGCGCGCCGCAAGCCGGAGCCGGACAATAAGTTCAACTCGGACCAAAAGTCATCCAACAAGGCGGAGGCATCGCCAAAACTTGCGAGAAAGCAAAAGCTGCATAAGTGTAAAATAGCGGCCGACTAGAAGCAGCCGGCAGGAACGAGCCGGATGAGGGCGCAGCCGGCTGAATGAAAATTCTCAGTCGGCCCCTCCAAGTGCCGTCAAGTATATTCGAGAAGCCAGGAAAACCTGCCTAGGTCCTTCTAAACGCAGGACCTTGCCAGCTTCGGGGGCTAATGTCGGGGGAAGACCCCGGGTAGGGCAATGGACGCGGAGCAGCCGGCTGGCCACTAGCCGGCTCGCGGCAAAGGCCGGGCGAGGAGCAGCCGGCTGGCGCCGTGGCCGGCTGGTCCGGAAGCCGGCTGGCTCTAGGTCCTAGTCGGCCTGGCTACGGCCGGCAATGCTGTAGCTAGGCCGGCTTCTACAAGCCATATCCGACTGGGGGTTTGTACCCCAGACCGACTCGAGGCTGGTGAGTCTTGCGCTGGAAGGAACCGGGTTGGTGATCCGGGTTCCCAAAGTCCACGCTGACTTCATCCTCCATAAAGCGCGGGGCACTGTAGAGCAATAGTGCCACGCGCCGGACAGGCCATCATGGTCTACGTCGATCCGTACTGGCTACAGTGGCTGATGGCGACAGGGACTCCTCCTCTCCATACCGCCGACTAAGGCAGCCAGATGGGACAGGCCATGAGGCCTCAACGGCTCCTGACATCATTGCCTCGGGAAGGAGCGGAAGCCGGAGCCGGCCAAGCCGGCCAGTAGACTATAGGGTCTTATATGTAAAATGTCAGCGCCTATATAAGCTGGGCTACCCCCCTCGTGCGGGGGAGGATCGATCATTCTCACTTCATTCCACCCTTAGCGCTGCCCTGTGAGAGAGACCATCGTCTCCCTTAGCCTCCCAGGAGCAGCCGGACACAGCTCTAGGAGCACCATTGTATTGTGTTATCATCATATACACTCTAGCAGGAGTAGAGGTTTTACCTCCATCGGAGGGCCTCGAACCTGGGTACGTCGCCGTGTCGCTCGTCCCCATACCCGCATCCGGATACCGCCGTGAGATCTCTCAGGAACCACCTTCGATTAGCCACCCTATGGCATATGCCGTGACGATACCACGACAAAGTATTCTGTGAAATATAGCCTAAGAGACCCACACGGTGCACACACTGTCACCTTTACACACGTGGGACAAGGAGTCTCCGGAGATCACATAAGTAAAATTCACTTGACTAGCATAACGACATCTAGATTACAAGCATCATCATATGAATCTCAATCATGTAAGGCAGCTCATGAGATTATTGTATTGAAGTACATAGGAGAGAGATGAACCACATAGCTACCGGTACAGCCCCGAGCCTCGATGGAGAACTACTCCCTCCTCATGGGAGACAGCAGCGTTGATGGAGATGGCGGTGGTGTCGATGGAGAAGCCTTCCGGGGGCACTTCCCCGTCCCGGCGGCGTGCCGGAACGGAGACTCCTGTCCCCCAGATCTTGGCTTCGCGATGGCGGCGGCTCTGGAAGGTTTCTCGTACCGTGGCTTTTTCGTATCGAGGTTTTAGGTCGAGGGGCTTTATATAGGCGAAGAGGCGGCGTCAGAAGGTCAACGGGGCAGCGACACCATAGGGTGGCGCGGGCCACACCCAGGCCGCGCCGGCCTAGGGTTTGGTGGGCCTGTGCCCCCTCTCTGGCGGTTCTCGTGTGTTCTGGATGCTTCCGGGCAAAATAGGAACCTGGGCGTTGATTTCGTCCAATTCCGAGAATATTTCCTTACTAGGATTTCTGAAACCAAAAACAGCAGAAAACGACAGCGGCACTTCGGCATCTTGTTAATAGGTTAGTTCCAGAAAATGCACGAATATGACATAAAGTGTGCATAAAACATGTAGATATCATCAATAATGTGGCATGGAACATAAGAAATTATCAATACGTCGGAGACGTATCAAGTACCAGCAGGGTCAGGCGCCGGTAGCCGGTCCTTGCCCAGGCCGCGGGTCGCCTCGGACACGTCCGCGGCGTTCCACTTTTCAGCGTAGGGCAGCAAGTGCCCCAGCTCCCGGCCTTCGCGCTGGAACTCTGTAATCCGGCCAAGTAGGCTGGTGGCCTTCTCGCCGGCGGCGATAGCAACGCGGGCGGCGTGCAGCACCAAGGGCTGCTGGCCGCCGGAGGAGGTACCGGAAGCCGTCGCCTTCCCCTTGAAGATCTTCAAGGTTTTGGGCAGAGGCGGCGGTGGCGTGGCCCCGGCTGGTTCGGCACGAGGAGCTTCCGGTGGTGGCATTGGCATGGTCCTGGGTGAAGGGGGAGCGTCAGGCGCGTCACCCGGGTTGGAGCTTGCCGGCGCGGAAGTTTCCGGCGCGGCTCTGGAGGGGGAAGACACCTTGGTCTTCTTCTTCTTTCTTTTCGGGACGGGAGGAACCAAAGGTTCCGCCCGCCCGGCAGCTTCTTCTTCGGCGCCGATGTTGCTGGCGCCGGTGTCTTCTTTCTCTGGAGGGGAGATAAGTTCCTCCTCCGCGCGGTGATCTGGCGGTGTAGGGGCCGCGCGCCCCGCACTTGTGCTGCCTCCCAAAGGGGAGGCGGAGGCGTTGCCGGCACCAGATGGTGCCGGGCTTGTATGAGGAGGAGGGGTTGAGGTCCTTGCGGATCCAGCAGAGCCCTCAGGCCTGGGGCCGAGCTTGAGCGCAGGGCTGAACAAGAGAAAAAGAAAGGGTTGAAAAAAAAAAACAACCGGAAAAGAACTTGGTAAAAACAAAACAAGCAGAGAAACGGGGGCTTACCCAGAAGAGGTCGGCATCTGTTTGCTCTTGTAGCGCCTCACGCCTGCGACCTTCCGCGCAAAGGGTTCAGTTTGGAAGCGCTTGGAAGGAGGGGCCTGGCTCGAACCGGCGTCAGATGCCAGAGCCTTGTTCTTCTGGCCTTGGGCCATGAGCTTCTCCACAAACTCTTGGCCTGCCTCGGCCCGCAGGGGAGGAACGTGCTCGTGGACCTGCGGGTTGATGTTGGATGAGGGAACATCTACAGAGGAACAATAACAGAAGAATATAAGAGATAAAAAAGAAGAGCTACCTCAAGCAAGGTCAGGTCGTCGGACGAACCGGATGCTTCGGGTGGAGATTTACCGAGGCGCGAGGCTGGCGTCCGGCCCATCTTCAGATCTTGCCAATGGATGTAGGGGTCCGGGTCGACTTTGTCCAGAGCGCGCTTCCGGCAAGGACCTCGCCGATCTGCGTCAATGCGGGGGAAGCGGTCCTTGGCCTGAAAACAAAACAAAAAAGGGTTAGCCACAACATAAAAGTCACCGGTACAGCAACCCGGGTTACACAAACTCTTACTTCTTGAGTTGGAGGGTTAGTGGAACTGAGAGGCCGGAAGCCCCATTCCCAATCATCCGGCATGGCAGTCTGGCAGATCTGCCTAGCGTTGAGGACAATGTCCTTCTTGCTGAGAGCCAGGCCGGTGATCTTGGTAGGATCACCGGGACCGTACATCTCGCTCATCTTGTGAGCCCGGCGCTTAAGAGGAAGCACCCGGCGCGAGATGAAGGCGCGGATGATATCATTGGAGCAGATGTTAGTCTCCTTCATCAGCTGCTCCATGAAGCGTACCACCCGGTTTGTTTCGACATGATTTGTCTTCGGGTTGAAGCTCCAGTTGATTTTTCTGGGCGGCGCCGGGTTGAAAGGTGGCAGATTGATGAGATCTGCGGCGCCGTCGTTCTTCACGTAGAAGAAGGTCCCTTGCCATAACAGGCATGACTCGAGACCGGAAAACTTGAAGAAAGGGCTCCCTTGGCGGGAGCCGATGATGCAAGACCCGCACTGCATGGGGGGTTTGGGTTTAGGAATTTCCTTGCCCTGAACGGAATTAATCCGAAGAGCAAAGAAGCGGGCAAACGTCTCGCGAGTGGGACGAATGCCGATATAGGCCTCCATAAAGGTGGCATAACAAGAGAGGTAGAAAATGGAATTGTCGGGAAGATGGTGAGGTTGGAGTTGGTAAAAATCGAGAAAACTCCGGAAGAAATCGGAGGCGGGGAGGCCGAAGCCACGCTCGAAGTGAGCGAGAAAAACGACGTGTTCACCAGGCTGAAGCACCGGTTCGATCTCGTCGCCAGCAAGCCGGCATGATACTCCCTCCGGAATCCTTCTGGACCGGTAAAGCCAGTCAATCTCGTACTGGCTAACGTTAGAGCCCATCCAGGCTCCACGTGTGATACCGGCAAGATCTACGCCGGAAGCTTGGCTAGAGCTACCGGCCTCTTGGCTGTTGCCGGAATCGATGTCCATCTGGACAAGATCGGCGGTTAAACCGTCGGAAGATTGGCTATATTGGCTACTGGAAGATGAAGCGGAGGAGGACTACTGGAAGATGAAGCTTGGCTAGAGCTACTGGAAGATGAAGCTTGGCTAGAGCTACTGGAAGATGAAGCTTGGCTAGAGCTACTGGAAGATGAAGCGGAGGAGGACTCGTCGCTAGACATGAGATCAGACCCGAAAAAACATAAATCCCACGATCTACCCTTGCGCGAAGATCTATGAGTAAGAGAAAAAACAAAAGAAAAGAGGAAGTAAATACACTACCGGCCCAAGATCTAGAAAGCAAGCAAAAAGGGGGCAAATGCGAGTTAAGTCTAACCTGAGGCGGCGGAGCTGCAGAGGAAGAGGTTCGCCGGTGGAGCGGCGAACTGGCGGTTGCTGACGAGGTCCGGCGATGGTGAGGTGGAGAAGAGCTTGGTGAAGCACCAATGCCGCAGCTCCAAAGGAAGCGCCGCAAGGATTCTCCGCGCGGCGAAGTTCGGCGAAGTCCGGCGGAGCGGCAGCGAGGATTCGCCGGGCGGCAAAGTTCGAGCGACGAACGGAGCGGCGGAGGTGCAGAGAGCGAAGAACTCTGTGCGCGAGGAAGTGGGGAATGCGAAGAAGGAAGAAGAAGGGGCGGTTCTCTCCTTATAAAGGAAGAGGAAGAAGTGGGCCGAAAACCGCTGGGCCGCGACGGTTCGCGCTGCGGGCCGCCACGTGGCACAGCGATACACGCGTAGAAAGCAGAAAGCCACAGGGAGGCCACATGGATCCGGAACGGCGGCCAGGATCCGCTGTGCAGCAGTTAATGCGGGCGCAGAAGCCGAAGGGAAGTGACCCCTGACACTGGCGCGTCAGTTACAGTGCGCATGTCACTGACAGGCGCGGGGCCCGAGAAATTCTCGACTTCGCCGAGGAGATGTTTAATGACCAAGATACCAGAGAATAAGATACCGGAAAATGCTTTGAAAAGAGAGAAAACGTGAGTCCAGGCAGAGATTCCGGATCCAAGCTAACCGCCGGAAAGATTAAACCGGTATCCTAAAATATGAGAACCTGGCATGGTCTGTTGGATAGAATCCACCAGACTATACCAGCTTCGGGGACTAATGTTGGGGGGATGACCCCCGGTATGCCAAAGGCATGCCAAACCGGATGGTTTGAGCCATCAAGATACCGGTTTAATGTTCATACCGAAGCACAAAGATAATAGTTTGGTTAAGTAAAGCCAGGCCGGTATCCCCCAGAGGGGTATACCGGAACCGGATGAAGAAGACACCGGGCTACCGGTAAGAAGAGCATGTCGGCAAGAATGGTCAAAGATTCTCTTCAGAGCTAGAGGACAAGGGTGAGCTAAGCAAAGTAGCTTTAAACGAAGCCCTGGCGCCAAAGAGAGGGATGACGCTGAAAGAAGCCGGAGGACGTCAGCTTCCCTGATTAAAGAAGACCCCGGCGGCATCCATGATTAAAGTAGCTTTGTAAAGTAGTTTGTCCAGTCAAAGATGCCATTAGGGTTTCTTGCCCTGTAAGCCATCCTCTCCCCTATATAAGGAGAGGGGGCACTGCCCTTTGTAGGCGCGATGATCCTTGTATCCAAAAACCTGTATCCTGTGGAGATCAAGGAAGATCGTGATCTAGAGCAGAGTTCTTCCTTGTGTGTTTCTTCTTGTATCCTTGCCTTTGGCTGAGTTCTTGAGGAAAGCATCCGGAAGTTCATCCCATCTAATCACAAACCCTCCCCCGAATCCTCTTGCGCCCATTCGGCCCCAACTTAAGCCATCCCATGGCATCTGCTTGTTCGCCACGACGACACTCCCTCTCTTGATCCTTGAAAACTTCCTCCACACCAAACTCAAAACAACTCATTAGAGGGTTAGTGCACAATCAAAATTCACATGTTCAGAGGTGACATAATCATTCTTAACACTTCTAGACATTGCACAAAGCTACTGAAAGTTAATGGAATAGAAAATTCCATCAAGCATAGCAAAACAGGCAATGCGAAATAAAAGGCACAATCTGTCAAAACAGAACAGTTCGTAAAGATGAATTTCTAAGAGGCACCAGACTTGCTCAAATGAAAATGCTAAAATTGAATGAAAGTTGCGTACATATCTGAGGATCACTCACGTAAATTGGCATAATTTTCTGACTTACCTACAGAGAATTAGTCCCAGATTCGTGACAGCAAAGAAATCTGTTTCTGCGCAGTAATCCAAATCCAGTATGAACCTTACTATCAAAGACTTTACTTGGCACAACAATGCAAAAAAACTAAGATAAGGAGAGGTTGCTACATTAGTAACAACTTCCAAGACTCAAATATAAAACAAAAGTGCAGTAGTAAAATCATGGGTTGTCTCCCATAAGCGCTTTTCTTTAACGCCTTTCAGCTAGGCGCAGAAAGTGTGTATCAAGTATTATCAAGAGATGAGGCATCTACAGCGGGGTTTGGAGTTTTCTCAACTATGCATAGTATCTTATCTATGTAAGTTTCATAGGCTCCCTTTTCATTACCCTTAGGCTTGCTACTCTCATCAAACAAATTTTCAGGAACAATCCAATCAAAATTCTTTTCTAGTGCCTCGCACATTCCCAAGAGCTTGCAAGGTATTGATGTTTTAATATCTCCCTCATAAATAACTTTATTAGTGTACTTTTGTCTATCTTTTTCCATCTTTTCAAGAGTGCTAGCAAAGTTTGTATAAGAGCCAAGCATATTATATTTAGTAAAGACCTTTCTAGCTTCTCTTGCTACATCACCAAATTCTTTAAGAAGGGTTTCTAGGACAAAATCTTTCTTTTCTCCTTCTTCCATATCACCTAGTGTAAGAAACATATGCTGCATTACGGGGTTGAGGTTAACAAATCTAGCTTCTACCATGTGTACTAAAGAAGCAGCAGCAATTTCATAAGTAGGAGCAAGTTCTACCAAGTGTCTATCTTCAAAATCTTCAACCGTACTAATATGAGTGAAAAAAATCTTCTATATTATCTTTCCCAAGGATAGACCCTCGGCCTACCGGTACATCTTTAAGAATAAACTTAGGAGGAAACATGATGAAATAAGTAAACGCAAGTAACTAATTTTTTGTGTGTTTTTAATATAGCAAACAAGATAGCAAATAAAGTAAAACTAGCAACTAATTTTTTTGTATTTTGATTTAGTGCAGCAAACAAAGTACTAAATAAAATAAAGCAAGACAAAAACAAAGTAAAGAGATTGGAGGTGGAGACTCCCCTTGTAGCGTGTCTTGATCTCCCCGGCAACGGCGCCAGAAAAAGAGCTTGATACGCGTACAACACGCGTCCGTTGGGAACCCCAAGAGGAAGGTGTGATGCGTACAGCGGCAAGTTTTCCCTCAGTAAGAAACCAAGGTTTATCGAACCAGTAGGAGCCAAGAAGCACGTTGAAGGTTGATGGTGGCGGAGTGTAGTGCGGCGCAACACCAGGGATTCCGGCGCCAACGTGGAACCTGCACAACACAACCAAATTACTTTGCCCCAACATGACAGTGAGGTTGTCAATCTCACCGGCTTGCTGTAACAAAGGATTAGATGTATAGTGTGGATGATGATTGTTTGCAGAAAACAGTAGAACAAGTATTGCAGTAGATTGTATTCGATTAAAAGAATGGATCGGGGTCCACAGTTCACTAGAGGCGTCTCTCCCATAAGAATAAGCATGTTGGGTGAACAAATTACAGTTGGGCGATTGAAAAATAAAGAGGGCATGACCGTGCACATACATGATATGATGAGTATTGTGAGATTTAATTGGGCATTACGACAAAGTACATAGACCGCTATCCAGCATGCATCTATGCCTAAAAAGTCCACCTTCA
>NC_061510.1:247068069-247088080 GCF_022539505.1 Lolium rigidum | reverse complement strand
TGACGAATTTTATCGAGGCACCAGACTTGCTCAAATGAAAATGCTCATATTGAATGAAAGTTGCGTACATATCTGAGGATCACTCACGTAAATTGGCATAATTTTCTGAGTTACCTACAGGGAAAACACCCCAGATTCGTGACAGCAAAGAAATCTGTTTCTGCGCAGTAATCCAAATCTAGTATGAACTTTTCTATCAACGACTTTACTTGGCACAATAAAACACTAAACTAAGATAAGGAGAGGTTGCTACAGTAGTAAACAACTTCCAAGACACAAAATAAAAACAAAGTACTGTAGGTAAAAACATGGGTTGTCTCCCATAAGCGCTTTTCTTTAACGCCTTTCAGCTAGGCGCGTAAAGTGTGTATCAAGTATTATCAAAGGGTGGTGCATCGTTATTATGAGCTCCCCCATCCGTAGTGGCACTAAGGGCTTTGTCAATTTTAGGCCTATAATAATACTTCTTTGGTTTAGGCACTTTAGAGACATACATAAACTTTTGCTCCTTACCCACATAAGCTTTCTCCTTATATTTAAGAGAAGAAAATGTTGAACCCAAGGTTCCCATAGCTTTTTCAAGTTCGTCAATCCTATTGCTTTGATCGTCATGGATAACACAAGTTCATAGGACACTAATTCTTTCATCAATTCCTCCTAAGGATTTATCAAGTTCATCAGTTTTATCAAGTAACATTTCCAATTTAGCTTCAATACTTGGAAAATTTTTCTCTATGGTTTCCAATTTTTTTCATAACATCTTCAAGAGAGATTTCAGTTTTAACTTCATCAACAGGAGGTATTCCAAATAGACTCTCAATAATGCAACTAGCTTCTAATGCAGGAGTACTTAGGAAGTTACCTTTTGCGAGACTATCAAGAACATACCTATTCCAGCCTAGAGATACCAACATAAAAATTCCCGAGTAAGATAGTGGTGGAGTGTTTCTTAGTGCACCTATTATGGGCATCACTAATTCTATACCAAGCATCTCTTAAACATTCTCCCCCTCGTTGCTTAAACGTACGAACTTCAACTTCAGGATTACTCATTTTAGCAACAGTAAGTAAAGCAAACTAGATAAAGTAAATGCAAGTAACTAATTTTTTTGTGTTTTTGATATAGCAAACAAGATAACAAATAAAGTAAAACTAGCAACTAATTTTTTTGTATTTTTATTTAGTGCAGCAAACAAAGTAGTAAATAAAACTAAGCAAGACAAAAACAAAGTAAAGAGATTGGGAAGTGGAGACTCCCCTTGCAGCGTGTCTTGATCTCCCCGGCAACGGCGCCGTGAAATTTGCTTGATGCGTGTGGTTGACACGTCCGTTGGGAACCCCAAGAGGAAGGTGTGATGCGCACAGCGGCAAGTTTCCCTCGCAAGAAACCAAGGTTTAATCGAACCAGTAGGAGTCAAGAAGCACGTTGAAGGTTGATGGCGGCGGGATGTAGTGCGGCGCAACACCGGAGATTCCGGCGCCAACGTGGAACCCGCACAACACAACCAAAGTACTTTGCCCCAACGAAACAGATGAGGTTGTCAATCTCACCGGCTTGCTGTAACAAAGGATTAACCGTATTGTGTGGAAGATGATTGTTTACGTAAAACAGTAGAACAGATATTGCAAGTAGATTGTATTTCAAGTATAGAGAATTGGACCGGTGTCCACAGCTCACTAGAGGTGTCTCTCCCATAAGATAAACAGCATGTTGGGTGAACAAATTACAGCTTGGTCAATTGACAAATAAAGAGGGCATGACCATGCACATACATATCATGATGAGTATAGTGAGATTTAATTGGGCATTACGACAAAGTACATAGACCGCCATCCAAGCATGCATCTATGCCTAAAAAGTCCACCTTCAGAGTTATCATCCGAACCCCTCCAGCATTAAGTTGCTAACAACAGACAATTGCATTAAGTATTGCGCGTAATGTAATTAGTAACTACATCCTTGAACATAGCACTAATGTTTTATCCCTAGTGGCAACAAGCACATCCACAACCTTAGAACTTTCTCGTCACCGTCCCGTATATCAATGGAGGCATGAACCCACTATCGAGCATAAATACTCCCTCTTGGAGTTACAAGCATCTACTTGGCCGCAGCATCTACTAGTAACGGAGAGCATGCAAGATCATAAACAACACATAGACATAACTTTGATAATCAACATAACAAGTATTCTCTATTCATCGGATCCCAACAAACGCAACATATAGAATTACGGATAGATGATCTTGATCATGTTAGGCAGCTCACAAGATCCGACAATGAAGCACAATGGGGAGAAGACAACCATCTAGCTACTGCTATGGACCCATAGTCCAGGGGTAGACTACTCACACATCACTCCGGAGGCGACCATGGCGGCGTAGAGTCCTCCGGAGATGAATCCCCTCTCCGGCAGGGTGCCGGAGGCGATCTCCCGGATCCCCCGAGATGGGATCGGCGGCGGCGGCGTCTCGCGAAGGTTTTCCGTATCGTGGCTCTCGGTACTGGGGGTTTCGCGACGGAGGCTTTAAGTAGGCGGAAGGGCAGGTCAGGGGGCCACACGAGGGCCCCACACCACAGGGCCGCGCGGCCAAGGGGGCGGCCGCGCCGCCCTAGGGTGTGGCCACCTCGTGGCCCCACTTCGTCTCCTCTTCGAACTTCTGGAAGCTTCGTGGCAAAATAGGACCCTGGGCGTTGATTTCGTCCAATTCCGAGAATATTTCGTTACTAGGATTTCTGAAACCAAAAACAGCAGAAAACAAAGAATCGGCACTTCGGCATCTTGTTAATAGGTTAGTTCCGTAAAATGCACGAATCTGACATAAAGTGTGCATAAAACATGTAGATAACATCAATAATGTGGCATGGAACATAAGAAATTATCGATACGTCGGAGACGTATCATGCCCCCTCTCTGGCGGTTCTCGTGTGTTCTGGATGCTTCCGGGCAAAATAGGAACCTGGGCGTTGATTTCGTCCGATTCCGAGAATATTTCGTTACTAGGATTTCTGAAACCAAAAACAGCAGAAAACAAGAATCGGCACTTCGGCATCTCGTCAATAGGTTAGTTCCGTAAAACGCATAAATATGACATAAAATGTGCATATAACATGTAGATATCATCAATAATGTGGCATGGAACATAAGAAATTATCGATACGTCGGAGACGTATCGCATCCCCAAGCTTAGTTTCGCTCGTCCCGAGCAGGTAAACGATAAACAAAGATAATTTCTGGAGTGACATGCCATCATAACCTTGATCATACTATTTGTAAGCATATGTAATGAATGCAGCGATCAAAACAATGTAAATGACATGAGTAAACAAGTGAATCATATAGCAAAGACTTTTCATGAATAGTACTTCAAGACAAGCATCAATAAGTCTTGCATAAGAGTTAACTCATAAAGCAATAATTCATAGTAGAAGCATTGAAGCAACACAAAGGAAGATTAAGTTTCAGCGGTTGCTTTCAACTTATAACATGTATATCTCATGGATAGTTGTCAATGCAAAGCAATATAACAAGTGCAATATGAAAGTATGTAGGAATCAATGCACAGTTCACACAAGTGTTTGCTTCTTGAGGTGGAGAGAAATAGGTGAACCGACTCAACAATAAAAGTAAAAGAATGGTCCTTCAAAGAGGAAAGCATCGATTGCTATATTTGTGCTAGAGCTTTGATTTTGAAAACATAAAGAGAGCATAAAAATAAAGTTTTGAGAGGTGTATGTTGTTGTCAACGAATGGTAGCGGGTACTCTAACCCCTTGCCGGACAAACCTTCAAAGAGCGGCTCCCATTTTATTTTATTTTTGGGTGGCACTCCTTCCAACCTTTCTTTCACAAACCATGGCTAACCGAATCCTCGGGTGCCCGCCAACAATCTCATACCATGAAGGAGTGCCTTTTTATTTTAGTTTTATTATGATAACACTCCTCCCAACCTTTGCTTACACAAGCCATGGCTAACCGAATCCTTCGGGTGCCGTCCAACAATCACATACCATGGAGGAGTGTCTATTTTTATTAATTAATTTGGGACTGGGAATCCCATTGCCAGCTCTTTTTGCAAAATTATTGGATAAGCGGATGAAGCCACTAGTCCATTGGTGAAAGTTGCCCAACACGATTGAAAGATAAACACCACATACTTCCTCATGAGCTATAAAACATTGACACAAATCAGAGGTGATAAATTTTGAATTGTTTAAAGGTAGCACTCAAGCAATTTACTTTGGAATGGCGGAGAAATACCATATAGTAGGTAGGTATGGTGGACACAAATGGCATAGTGGTTGGCTCAAGGATTTTGGATGCATGAGAAGTATTCCCTCTCGATACAAGGCTTAGGCTAGCAAGGTTTATTTGAAACAAACATAAGTATGAACTAGTACAGCAAAACTTACATAAAAGACATATTACAAGCATTATAAGACTATACATCGTCTTCCTTGTTGTTCAAACACCTTACTAGAAATTATCTAGACCTTAGAGAGACCAATTATGCAAACCAAATTTTAGCATGCTCTATGTATTTCTTCATTAATAGGTGCAAAGTATATGATGCAAGAGCTTAAACATGAGCACAACAATTGCCAAGTATCAAATTATCCAAGACATTCTACCAATTACTACATGTAGCATTTTCCGTTTCCAACCAAATAACAATTTAACGAAGCAGTTTCAACCTTCGCCATGAAAATTAAGAGCTAAGAACACATGTGTTCATATGAACCAGCGGAGCGTGTCTCTCTCCCACACAAGCATTTATTCAAACAAAAACAAAAACAAACAGACGCTCCAAGTAAAGTACATAAGATGTGATGGAATAAAAATATAGTTTCAGGGGAGGAACCTGATAATGTTGTCGATGAAGAAGGGAATGCCTTGGGCATCCCCAAGCTTAGATGTTTGAGTCTTCTTGAAATATGCAGGGATGAACCACCGGGGCATCCCCAAGCTTAGACTTTTCACTCTTCTTGATAATAGTATATCATCCTCCTCTCTTGACCCTTGAAAACTTCCTCCACACCAAACTTAGAACAACTCATTAGAGGGTTAGTGCACAATAAAAATATACATGTTCAGAGGTGACACAATCATTCTTAACACTTCTGGACATTGCCCAAAGCTACTGGAAGTTAATGGAACAAAGAAATCCATCCCACATAGCAAAAGAAGCAATGCGAAATAAAAGGCAGAATCTGTCAAAACAGAACAGTCCGTAAAGACGAATTTTATTGAGGCACCAGACTTGCTCAAATGAAAATGCTCAAATTGAATGAAATTTGCGTACATATCTGAGGATCACTCACGTAAATTGGCATAATTTTCTGAGTTACCTACAGAGAATTTTTCCCAGATTCGTGACAGCAAAGAAATCTGTTTCTGCGCAGTAATCCAAATCTAGTATGAAACTTGCTATCAAAGACTTTACTTGGCACAACAAAACACAAAACTAAGATAAGAAGAGGTTGCTACAGTAGTAAACAACTTCCAAGACACAAATATAAAACAAAGTACTGTAGCAAAATAAACACATGGGTTATCTCCCAAGAAGTTCTTTCTTTATAGCCATTAAGATGGGCTCAGCAGTTTTAATGATGCACTCGCAAGAAATAGTATTTGAAGCAAAAGAGAGCATCAAGAAGCAAATTAAAAACAACTTTAAGCCTAACATGCTTCCTATCAAAAGGAATCTTGTAAATAAACAAGTTCAAGAAGCATAATGCAACAAGCATAGAGAGATGAAACAAGTGTAACTTCAAAAATTTCAGCACATAGAGAGGTGTTTTAGTAACATGAAAATTTCTACAACCATATTTTCCTCTCTCATAATAACTTTCAGTAGCATCATGAGCAAACTCAACAATATAACCATCACATAAAGCATTCTTATCATGAGTCTCATGCATAAAATTATTACTCTTCACATAAGCATAATCAATTTTGTTAGTTGTAGTGGGAGCAAATTCAACAAACTAGCTATCAAATATAGGAGGCATATTGTAATCATAATCAATTTCATCCTCCATAACAGGCGGCACCAAAAGACTACTATCATTATAATCATCATAAATTGGAGGCAAAGTATCATCAAAGAAAATTTTCTCCTCAATTCTTGGGGGACTAAAAAGATCATGCTCATCAAAACCAGCTTCCCCAAGCTTAGAATTTTCCATATCATTAGCAACAATGGTGTTCAAAGTGTTCATACTAATATGTTCCATGGGTTTTTTAATTTTCGGATCAAACCATCCATGTCTTAAATCAGGAAATAGAATAAGAAGCTCATTGTTGTCCATTATGCCTTACTAGTGTAAACAAGAAACAAAAAGATGCAATTGCAGGATCTAAAGGAAATAGCTTCGAGCACACACACAATGGCGCCGAAAAGTCATCGCTACTCGGAACCGAAGTATGAGTGCCTTTTACCTTTCCTCCCCGGCAACGGCGCCGTAAAATAGCTTGATGTCTACGCCCCTCCTTTTCTCGTAGACAGTGTTGGGCCTCCAAGAGCAGAGATTTGTAGGACAGCAGCAAGTTTTCCCTTAAGTGGATCACCCAAGGTTTATCGAACTCAGGGAGGAAGAGGTCAAAGATATCCCTCTCATGCAACCCTGCAACCACAAAGCAAGAAGTCTCTTGTGTCCCCAACACACCTAATAGGTGCACTAGTTCGGCGAAGAGATAGTGAAATACAAGTGGTATGAATATATATGAGCAGTGGCAACGGCACCAGAAAAGTGCTTTGCCCAGGACAGTAAACAAGCAGTAGTAACGCAGCAGTAGTAACGCAGTAGAACAGTAAACAAGCAGCGATAGCAGTATTTAGGAACAAGGCCTAGGGATCATACTTTCACTAGTGGACACTCTCAACATTGATCACATAACAGAATAGATAAATGCATACTCTACACTCTTTTGTTGGATGATGAACACCATTGCGTAGGATTACACGAACCCTCAATGCCGGAGTTAACAAGCTCCACAATTCAATGTTCATATTTAAATAACCTTAGAGAGCATTAAAGATCAATACGACTAAACCAAGTACTAACATAGCATGCACACTGTCACCTTCACACTATGTAGGAGGAATAGATCACATCAATACCATCATAGCAATAGTTAACTTCATAATCTACAAGAGATCATAATCATAGCCTACGCCAAGTACTAACACGGATGCACACACTGTCACCATTACACCGTGCAGGAGGAATAAAACTACTTTAATAATATCACTAGAGTAGCACATAGATAAATTGTGATGCAAAACACATTGCAATCATAAAGAGATATAAATAAGCACTTCACTATGCCATTCATAACAGTGAATAAGTATTCTGTGAAATATAGCCTAAGAGACCCACACGGTGCACACACTGTCACCTTTACACACGTGGGACAAGGAGTCTCCGGAGATCACATAAGTAAAACTCACTTGACTAGCATAATGACATCTAGATTACAAGCATCATCATATGAATCTCAATCATGTAAGGCAGCTCATGAGATTATTGTATTGAAGTACATAGGAGAGAGATGAACCACATAGCTACCGGTACAGCCCCGAGCCTCGATGGAGAACTACTCCCTCCTCATGGGAGACAGCAGCGGTGATGAAGATGGCGGTGGTGTCGATGGAGGAGCCTTCCGGGGGCACTTCCCCGTCCCGGCGGCGTGCCGGAACAGAAAATCCTGTCCCCCAGATCTTGGCTTCGCGATGGCGGCGGCTCTGGAAGGTTTCTCGTACCGTGGCTTTTCCGTATCGAGGTTTTAGGTCGAGGGGCTTTATATAGGCGAAGAGGCGGCGTCAGGAGGTCAACGAGGCGACGACACTATAGGGCGGCGCGGCCAGGGCCTGGGCCGCGCCGGCCTATGGTCTGGGGGCCCAGTGCCCCCTCTCTGGCGGTTCTCGTGTGTTCTGGATGCTTCCGGGCAAAATAGGAACCTGGGCGTTGATTTCGTCCGATTCCGAGAATATTTCGTTACTAGGATTTCTGAAACCAAAAATAGCAGTAAAACAAAGAATCGGCACTTCGGCATCTCGTCAATAGGTTAGTTCCATAAAACGCATAAATATGACATAAAATGTGCATATAACATGTAGATATCATCAATAATGTGGCATGGAACGTAAGAAATTATCGATACGTCGGAGACGTATCACATGCATATCTCATGGATATTGTCAATGTAAAGTAATATAACAAGTGCAATATGCAAGTATGTAGGAATCAATGCACAGTTCACACAAGTGTTTGCTTCTTGAGGTAGAGAGAAATAGGTGAACTTACTCAACCATAAAAGTAAAAGAATGGTCCTTCAAAGAGGAAAGCATCGATTGCTATATTTGTGCTAGAGCTTTGATTTTGAAACAAGAAACAATTTTGTCAACGGTAGTAATAAAGCATATGTGTTATGTAGATTATATCTTACAAGTTGCAAGCCTCATGCATAGTATACTAATAGTGCCCGCACCTTGTCCTAATTAGCTTGGATTACCAGGATTATCGCAATGCACATGTTTTAACCAAGTGTCACAAAGGGGTACCTCTATGCCGCATGTACAAAGGTCTAAGGAGAAAGCTCGCATTGGATTTCTCGCTATTGATTATTCTCAACTTAGACATCCATACCGGGACAACATAGACAACAGATAATGGACTCCTCTTTTATGCATAAGCATGTAGCAACAATTAATTTTCTCATATGAGATTGAGGATATATATCCAAAACTGAAACTTCCACCATGATTCATGGCTTTAGTTAGCGGCCCAATGTTCTTCTCTAACAATATGCATGCTCTAACCAAAATGGGTGGTAAATCTCCCTTACTTCAGACAAGACGGACATGCATAGCAACTCACATGATTTTCAACAAAGAGTAGTTGATGGCGTCCCCAGGAACATGGTTATCGCACAACAAGCAACTTAATAAGAGATAAAGTGCATAAGTACATATTCAATACCACAATAGTTTTTAGGCTATTTGTCCCATGAGCTATATATTGTAAAGGTAGAGGATAGAAATTTTAAAGGTAGCACTCAAGCAATTTACTTTGGAATGGCGGAGAAATACCATGTAGTAGGTAGGTATGGTGGACAGAAATGGCATAATGGTTGGCTCAAGTATTTTGGATGCATGAGAAGTATTCCCTCTCGATACAAGGTTTAGGCTAGCAAGGCTATTTGAAACAAACACAAGGATGAAGCGGTGCAGCAAAACTCACATAAAAGACATATTGTAAACATTATAAGACTCTACACCGTCTTCCTTGTTGTTCAAACTCAATACTAGAAATTATCTAGACTTTAGAGAGACCAATTATGCAAACCAAATTTTAGCATGCTCTATGTATTTCTTCATTAATAGGTGCAAAGTATATGATGCAAGAGCTTAAACATGAGCACAACAATTGTCAAGTATCACATTATCCAAGACATTTTAGCAATTACTACATGTATCATTTTCCAATTCCAACCATATAACAATTTAACGAAGAAGAAACTTCGCCATGAATATTATGAGTAAAGCCTAAGGACATACTTGTCCATATGCTACAGCGGAGCGTGTCTCTCTCCCACACAATGAATGCTAGGATCCATTTTATTCAAACAAAACAAAAACAAAAACAAACCGACGCTCCAAGCAAAGTACATAAGATGTGATGGAATAAAAATATAGTTTCAGGGGAGGAACCTGATAATGTTGTCGATGAAGAAGGGGATGCCTTGGACATCCCCAAGCTTAGACGCTTGAGTCTTCTTGAAATATGCAGGGGTGAACCACCGGGGCATCCCCAAGCTTAGAGCTTTCACTCTCCTTCATCATGTTGTATCATCTCCCTCTCTTGATCCTTGAAAACTTCCTCCACACCAAACTCAAAACAACTCATTAGAGGGTTAGTGCACAATCAAAATTTACACGTTCAGAGGTGACATAATCATTCTTAACACTTCTGGACATTGCACAAAGCTACTGAAAGTCAATGGAATCGAAATATCCATCGAACATATCAAAACAGGCAATGCGAAATAAAAGGCAGAATCTGTCAAAACGAACAGTTCGTAATGACGAATTTTATTGAGGCACCAGACTTGCTCAAATGAAAATGCTCAAATTGAATGAAAGTTGCGTACATATCTGAGGATCACTCACGTAAATTGGCATAATTTTCTGAGTTACCTACAGAGAATTAGGCCCAGATTCGTGACAGCAAAGAAATCTGTTTCACGCGAGTAATCCAAATCTAGTATGAACCTTACTATCAACGACTTTACTTGGCACAACAAAACACTAAACTAAGATAAGGAGAGGTTGCTACAGTAGTAAACAGCTTCCAAGACTTAAATATAAAATAAAATACTGTAGTAAAAACATGGGTTGTCTCCCATAAGCGTTTTTCTTTAACGCCTTCCAGCTAGGCGCAGAAAGTGTATATCAAGTATTATCAAAAGACGGTGCATCTACAGCGGGGTTTGGAGTTTTCTCAACCATACATAGTATATTGGATACATGAGTTTTAGCGGCTCCCTTTTTATTAGTCTTGGGCTTGCTACTCTCATCAAACAAATTTTCAGGAATAAGCCAAGCATAGTTATTTTCTAGTGCGTCATTCATCGCTAGGAGCTTACATGGTATTGGTGCTTTGATCTCCCCACCATCATTAATATTATTAGTGTCCATCTTTTCAAGGAGACTAACAAAATTGGTATAAGAACCAAGCATCTTGTATTTAATAAAGACCTTTCTAGCCTCTCTTGCTATACCACCAAATTCTCTAAGAAGGGTTTCTAAAACAAAATCTTTCTTTTCCCCTTCTTCCATATCACCGAGTGTAAGAAACATGTGTTGGATTATAGGATTGAGATTAACAAATTTAGTTTCCAACATGCGAACTAAAGCGAGCAGCTGAGCAATTTCATAAGTAGGAGCAAGTTCTACCAAGTGTCTATCTTCAAAATCTTCAACGGTACTAACATGATTGAAAAATTCTTCTATATTATTTCTCCCAATTATAGACCCACGTCCTACCGGCATGTCTTTTACGGTAAAATTAAAAGGAAACATGTTGAAATAAGTAAAGCAAATACAAGTAACTAATTGTTTTGTGTTTTTTAATATAGCAAACAAGATAGTAAATAAAGTAAAACTAGCAACTAATTTTTTTGTGTTTTGTTTTAGTGCAGCAAACAAAGTAGTAAATAAAATAAAGCAAGACAAAAACAAAGTAAAGAGATTGCGATGTAGAGACTCCCCTTGCAGCGTGTCTTGATCTCCCCGGCAACGGCGCCAGAAAAAGAGCTTGATACGCGTACGAGCACGCGTCCGTTGGGAACCCCAAGAGGAAGGTGTGATGCGTACAGCGGCAAGTTTTCCCTCGGTATGAAACCAAGGTTTATCGAACCGAGTAGGAGCCAAGAAGCACGTTGAAGGTTGATGGCGGCGAGATGTAGTGCGGCGCAACACCGAGGATTCCGGCGCCAACGTGGAACCTGCACAACACAACCAAGATACTTTGCCCCAACGAAACAACGAGGTTGTCAATCTCACCGGCTTGCTGTAACAAAGGATTAGATGTATAGTGTGGATGATGATTGTTTGCAGAGAACAGTAGAACAAGTATTGCGATGAGATTGTATTTCAGTATAAAGAATTGGACCGGGGTCCACAGTTCACTAGAGGTGTCTCTCCCATAAGATAAATAGCATGTTGGGTGAACAAATTACAGTTGGGCAATTGACAAATAGAGAGGGCATGACCATGCACATACATATTATGATGAGTATAGTGAGATTTAATTGGGCATTACGACAAAGTACATAGACCGCTATCCAGCATGCATCTATGCCTAAAAAGTCCACCTTCGAGTTATCATCCGAACCCCTTCCAGTATTAAGTTGCTAACAACGGACAATTGCATTAAGTATTGCGCGTAATGTAATCAATAACTACATCCTCGGACATAGCATCAATGTTTTATCCCTAGTGGCAACAACGACATCCATAACCTTAGGGGTTTCTGTCACTCCCTGATTCACGGAGACATGAACCCACTATCGAGCATAAATACTCCCTCTTGGAGTTACTAGCATCAACTTGGCCAGAGCATCTACTAATAACGGAGAGCATGCAAGATCATAAAAAACACATAGATATAAACTAATAATCAACATAACATGGTATTCTCTATTCATCGGATCCCAACAAACACAACATATAACATTACAGATAGATGATCTTGATCATGTTCGGCAGCTCACAAGACCCGACAATTAAGCACAATGAGGAGAAGACAACCATCTAGCTACTGCTATGGACCCATAGTCCAGGGTAGACTACTCACTCATCACTCCGGAGGCGACCATGGCGGTGTAGAGTCCTCCGGGAGATGAATCCCCTCTCCGGCGAGGTGCCGGAGGCGATCTCCCTGAATCCCCGAGATGGGATTGGCGGCGGCGTCTCCGGAAGGTTTTCCGTATCGTGGCTCTCGGTGCTGGGGGTTTCGCAACGAAGGCTATTTGTAGGCGGAAGGGCAGGTCGGGGGCCACACGAGGGGCCCGGGAGACGGGTCGGCGCGGCCAAGACCCGGGCCGCGCCGCCCTACCTTCCGGCCGCCTCGTGGCCCCACTTCGTTGACTCTTCGGTCTTCCGGAAGCTTCGTGTGAAAATAGGCCCCTGGGCGTTGATTTCGTCCAATTCCGAGAATATTTCCTTACTAGGATTTCTGAAACCAAAAACAACAGAAAACAGCAACTGGCTCTTCGGCATCTCGTTAATAGGTTAGTTCCAAAAAATGCATAAATATGACATAAAGTATGCATAAAACATGTAGATATCATCAATAATGTGGCATGGAACATAAGAAATTATCGATACGTCGGAGACGTATCACTTGCGTACAAGGAAAAATGCATGGAGCTCCTCACAAGGCCAAGACTATCATCTCTACCACAAGATGCTTGGAGCTCCTACATGTTGATCTCTTTGGTCCACCATCTCATGAAAGTCTTGGAGGAAAGAAGTATTGCCTCGTCATCGTTGATAACTATTCACGCTATTGTTGGGTATTCTTCTTCAAGTACAAGAGTGAGACTCAACGGACCATGATGGAGTTTGCCAACCAAGTTCAACGCAAGTACGACAACAAGATCCTCGCAATAAGGAGCGATAATGGAATGGAGTTCAAGAACTATACATTGGATGACTTCCTCGGCGAAGAAGGAATCCAACACCAATACTCCACGCCATATACTCCCCAACAAAATGGGTCGCCGAAAGGAAGAATCGAACCTTGATCGAAGCCGCTCGAACCATGTTGATGGAATACAAGTCCAACTACAATTTTTGGGCGAAAGCTATCTCTACCGCATGCCATGCTACTAATCGCCTCTACTTTCGCAAAGGTCTTGAGAAGACACCATATGAGATACTCACCGGCAACAAGCCTAATGTGTCATACTTCAAGGTCTTCGGATGCAAATGCTACATACTTGTCATGGACACGCGCCTATCCAAGTTTGATTCAAGAGCTCAAGAAGGAATTTTCGTTGGCTATGCTACGGATTCTCACACCTATAGAGTCTTCAACAAGTCAAGTGGACGTGTTGTAGAGTCTTGTGATGTGACGTTCGATGAAGATGATAGATCTTTGGAGGAGCGAAGTGCTTCTTGTGAGAAAGGAGATGCAATTCCCCCGTATACCATAGGAAAGATGGGTGTTGGCATTCGCCTACCTCAAGAGCTACCTTCTATGAGTACCGGGGAAGGACCAAGTTCCACCCAAGTGGAGCCATCTACACCACAAGGCCAAGCTTCTTCCGTTGATCTAACAAATGCAAGTCAACCTCTACAACAACCTCAAGTTCAACCTCAACCTCAAGATCAACCTCGACATCTACAACAACAATCAAGTCCAAGTTAACATCAACAAGCTCAAGAACAACATACACCGCAAGCTCGTCTACCTCAACACCCAACATCAAGTGACCAAGGTCAAGCTTCAAGTTCTTCTCCGAGTGGTTCGGGGATAGTCTTCATGGACAATAATACTCCCTATACCCCCGAGCCGTCCGGATCTCATGACAAAGTTGCCTCTTTCAACGACAATGGAGGTCAAGGCGAGGACCTAAACCGTGATGAAGGCCAAGAGGACTCACAAGAACCATCTCCTCAAGCCGACACTCGCCGTGAAGATCCTACTACAAGACACTTGCGTCTCAAGTCTCATTCCTTGCAAAATATCATTGGTGATCTAAAGAGAAATGTTACCACTCGGAGGCAACTTGCAAACTTTTGTGCGCACCACGCCTTTGTCTCTAAGGAGGAACCACTCAAAGTTGATGATGCTCTCAAAGATCCCGATTGGTTGAATGCAATGCAAGAGGAACTCAACAACTTCAAGAGGAATGATGTATGGACTCTCATGAAGCGACCCGATCATTGCCGCAATGTTATCGGCACCAAGTGGATCTTCAAGAACAAGCAAGATGAAAGTGGCACGGTCATCCGCAACAAAGCAAGATTGGTGGCACAACGCTACTCTCAAGTCGAAGGTGTGGACTTTGGTGAAACCTTTGCACCCGTTGCAAGGCTTGAGTCCATCCGTATCCTTTTGGCCTTTGCCTCACATCATGGCTTTAAGTTGCAACAAATGGATGTTAAGAGTGCTTTTCTTAATGGTCCTCTACATGAGGAAGTATATGTGAAGCAACCCCGGGGTTCGAGGACCCCCATTTCCCGACCATGTCTTCAAGCTCAAAAAGGCCCTATATGGTCTCAAACAAGCTCCTAGAGCTTGGTATGAGCATCTCAAGGAGTTGCTTGAAGACCGTGGTTTCGAAGTGGGGAAAATCGATCCCACTCTTTTTACTAAGAAGGTCAATGGGGAGCTTTTCGTATGCCAACTCTATGTAGATGACATCATATTTGGCTCTACTAACACAAAATTCAATGATGAGTTTGCTATGTTGATGACAAATAGGTTTGAGATGTCAATGATGGGTGAACTCAAGTACTTTCTTGGGTTCGAGATCAAGCAAATGCAACACGACACCTTCATCAATCAAGCAAAGTACCTCCAAGACATGCTCAAGCGCTTTGATATGAAGGGTGCCAAGGGGATTAGAACTCCAATGCAACTCAAGTGTCAACTCACTCTTGACGAGGCCGGCGAGGCGGTGGATACCAAGCTCTACCGTTCGATGATAGGTTCTCTTCTCTAACTTTGTGCCTCTCGCCCGGGTATAATGTTAAGCGTTGGTATGTGTGCACGGTTTCAAGCAAGTCCGAAGGAAAGCCACCTTGTGGCGGTCAAGAGGATCTTTCGATATTTAGTTGATACCCCACACTTCGGACTATGGTACCCAAGGGACACGGACTTTGCTTTGGTTGGTTTCACCGACTCCGATTGGGCGGGCAACAAGATTGATAGGAAGTTTACCTCCGGAGCATGTCACTTTCTTGGGAGATCTTTGGTGTGTTGGTCCTCGAAGAAGCAAAATTGTGTCTCCGTCTCCACCGCGGAAGCCGAATATATTGCCACGGCAAGTAGTTGTGCTCAAATCTTATGGATGAGGCAAACCTTGCGAGATTATGGACTCGAGTATAGCAAGGTGCCTCTTTTGTGTGACAATGAGAGCGCAATCAAGATCGCCTACAATCCGGTTCTTCATGGCAAGACGAAGCACATTGAGATACGGAACCACTTCATCCGGGACCATATTGCTCGCGGAGATGTTGTACTATCCTATATTGGCACCAAGGAGCAATTGGCGGACATCTTCACAAAGCCCTTGGATGAGAAGCGCTTTATTGAGTTGAGGCATGAGCTAAATATCATTGATCCGTCGAACTTTGCTTGACCATCATGCGCACATACCACTCCTACCGTTATATCTCGATGAAAGGCACGCATGGACATAGGGGGAGTGCGGTTTAAATCCATTGAGCTATCACTCCCCCCATAATGCATAAAGAAATCCAAAACATTTAATATTTTTCAATTAAGTGACTTATGAGCTTCATGTTGAGTTGTAGTCCGTGAGTCCTAGATACATCTACGCGACCTCACAACTACTATACTCTTACACGGTGGCTTCGGCCACCAACACCCCCTCTTTGAGGGTTTTTCGGTTCTTCGTGACCTTGTTTTGTCTTTCTTCTTTGTTTTCTTCTTGTTGTTTTTGAGAACCTCCTTCAAGCTTGTTTGCTCCTGATTTTTGCAAGCTTGGTTGTATGTTCTTTTTCTCCATCCCTCTAGTTTCGTTACCCTCCTTTTTGGTGTTCCGATGTCAAAGGGGGAGAAGTTCCTAGGTGGATGGGGACCTTTTGTTGTTTGTAGCCGTTTGGTTCTAGTTGCTTATCTTGTCTTATGGCTACATCAACAACCCCATGGAGGCATCCTATTGTGAGTTTGGGTATTCTCAAGGCGATGGTATGATAACTTCACCCAAATCTCCGTGCATGATCTTATGTTGCCTCCATATTGTGCATATGCTACTTGAACATGTCATTTATCTATATTGCAAATGTGCTTGGTTTGTAAAAACTAGGGGGAGTGATGTCTCTATAACATGGGTATTTGTATTCAAATACATATTCATGATATGCACATGTGTAGGGGGAGCTCCGTCGAGTTTTTGCAAATCTATTGATCTCATCATAATATCATATGTTATTGTCAACTCTTGTGTTGTCATCAAACACCAAAAAGGGGGAGATTGTAAGAGAAAAATTCACACCCCAAGTTTTGTGTGTTTGATGACAACACTTGAGTAATTTCACCGTCTGCCTTGAGTATCATTGTTAGATTTGCAAGAGCACGGTGACCTTGCCGGACGCGTCAAGATCGGAAGACTGGAGCGTAGTTGATAGGTTTTCTGGTTTTGTGTGTGTTTAGCGAGGTGACATGGTTGGAGAGAAAAAGGGAAGAAAACCAGATTTAGCCAGGCCGGTACTACCAGTACCTATAGCGGTAGTACCGCTACCCCTATAGGTACCGCCCTCGGTACCGCTCTGAGTCTGCGCTGTATTCGTCCCCCAGAAACACGCCGCGGTACCCCTGCAGTACCTGGGGCGGTAGTACCGCTCACGAGCGGTAGTACCGCTCAAGGTACCGCTTAGGTACCGTAACCGAGTTACGGTCGTACCGCCCTGGTACCGCTCTGGTACCGCTTTGGATCCAGTATGGTTTGGACCCTATTGCGGTACCTCAAGCGGTACCTCGTGCGGTAGTACCGCTCTGCGTCCTTTGACCAGATCTGGAAGGATTTAGAACTCAGAGCGGTAGTACCGCTTACCCAAAGCGGTAGTACCGCTTAGGCCAAATCCGGACATAACGGTTGGATTTGGAGGAGCCTATTTAAGGGCCCCTTCTTCCCCAACACGATTTTATCTCTTCCCCTCTCTCTCCTCCATTGTTGCTGAGCTTAATCCTTGAGGATCTCCTTCCCCATCCAACCAATCTTGCCCAAACTTTGAGGATAGGTGGAGGAGACCCCGATCTATAGTTCTACCAAGAGAGATTTCACCAATACTAGCTATTCCTTAGTGGATCTTGGTGGTAGGGTTCCTTTAGTGGATCTTGGAGAAGAGTTCCTTTGGTGGAGCATTGGAGAGTTCCTTTGGTGGAGCATTGGAAGAGTTCCTATGGTGGAGCATTGGTGATGGGTTCCTATGGTGGAGCATTGGAGATGTGCAGCTATGGAGTCTAGCTTGGTGATGTACTAGATCCATAGGGTGTTGGGAGCATCCTTGTGTGTGGAGCTCGCCCCAACTTTGTGAAGGAATCACCGCCTCGACCGGTGCCTTAGTGGAAGAGGGAGAGCACCTCCGTGGAGCTCTCTCGAGGAAGAGGGTGAGGCCTACCTTCGTGGTGTGGCCGCCTAGTCTCTTGTGTGAGACTAGCACCTCCTCAACGCAGACGTACTTCCTTTAGTGGAAGGAACTGCGGGAAACAAACCTCGACTCGCCTCGCGCCCCCCGGTTGTCTCGCTCCTTACTCTCGTTATCTTGTTGATTCCTTTACTTGTTGCACTCGTCCGATATTCATTGTAGGATCACCCCTATTGCTAAAAGTTCGCACCTTTACCTTTCGTTGCATAAAAATTGAAAAAGACTAAAACTTGCCGTAGCGCCATTCACCCCCCCCCCCCTCTTGTTCGCTACGATCCATTCACTATGATAATGTTGTAAACCATTTATGTGCTAGTATTAACAAGACTAATATTTGGCATCCACGACTTTGAAATATTAATTTTGGTTGCATATCGTGGCTTGCTAGCATGATTTTAATTCCAAAATTCACTTTAGTGAAAGGCTCCAAGTGTCATGTTTGTGTCCAAGAAAAGCAGCCTCACATGCTTCATAAGGCGACGTAGGTAAGAAACTTGGCACCACTTGATCTTATTCACTAATATAAATGTGAGATGAATGGTGTGTTGAAAAAAGGTGGAAAGAGGTATTTTCTAACTTCAATTGATGATTCCACTATGTACTATTATGTGTATCTCATGAATACTAAAGATGAGGCTCTCGGTTTCTTTAAAATTTATAAGGTGCAAGTTGAAAATCAACTTTAAAGAGAGATAAAAAAAGTTCAGACAGGTCGTGGTGGAGAGTAATTTTCTAATGAGTTCGATTTATTCTATTCGAAACATGTTATAATCCATGAGAGGGGGCCTCCCAATTCCTGACAATCCAATGGGATTGTTGAAAGGAAAAAAACAAGACTCTCTCAGATTTGGTTAGCGCCATGTTAGACACTGCTAGCTTATCCAAGGAATAAGAGGGAGGCTATATTGATTTTGTGTCATGTCCTAAACCATATTTCAATCAAGAACAAAGAGATAACCCTATTTGAGAAATGGGAAAATAAAAGGCTAACACTCTCCTACAATCCTACTTACGAACTTGGGTTTGTTGTTGAAAGTGAATTTGCTAATCAACAAAAACGTAAGCTTTGACCTTAAACCATAGATTGTATATTTCTTGGCTATGCTCCTCATAGCATTGCTTATAGATTTCTTGTGGTGAAATATGGAGTAAATGATATGAATGTCAGCGCCATATTTGAATCAAGAAATGCTACATTATTTGAGGATATATTTCCTACGATAGATATGCAAATCATGTCTAGTTGGAAATCTGATCCAGTTACTAAAAATCATATGGAGCTTGATGATGATGATGAGAGTTCAGATTCGGATGGGGAGGATGGCCTTAAGGCTCCCACAAAGAGCAAGGGGCCGAGGATTGTAAATTCATTTGGTGGTGATTTAATTGTGTATCTCCTGGATGATACTCCCACAACCACTTTAGAAGCTCTCATTTTTCGGATGCAAACTATTGGAACGAGGCAGTTCATAGTAATATAGGCTCCATCTTAGCTAGTGGAATGTGTAAGTTAGTTGAACGTCCTTATGGTGCAAATATGTAGGATAAAGATGAGTATTTAAGAAGAAGCTTCGACTTGATGGTACTATTATAAAGTACAAAACTCCGTTTGTAGCCAAGGGCTATACTCAAAAGAAAGGCGAAGATTTCTTTGATACCTACTCGCGTGCAACGAGATTGACCACTATTCGAGTACTACTATGATTGACCGTCTCACCTGGTCTTCTCGTTCATCAAATGGATGTTAAGATAACTAACCTAAATGGAGAGTTGGACAAGGAAATTTACATGGAACTGCCTGATGGGTTTAAATTGAAAGGTCAAGAAACGAAGGTGTGTAAGTTAAAACAATCTTTGTATGACCTCAAACAAGCTTCAAAGCAATGGTATGAGAAGTTTGAAAGAACTTCGAGATCTGGGGTCTTTTATTTCAAATGAAGCCGACAAATGTGTGTACTATTGTCATGGTGAGGGCGACGGAGTTGTCCTATGCTTGTATGTGGATGACATACCAATTTTTGGGACAAGCCTAAAAGTAGTTGCGGAGTTCAAAACCTTTGCATCTCAATGTTTTAAGATGAAATACCTTGGAGAAGCTG
>NC_061510.1:247025288-247067969 GCF_022539505.1 Lolium rigidum | reverse complement strand
GCTACTACGGAGAATTCTTTGAAATTAAACCTGCTTTACTGAATCTTGTTATGAAAGATCAATTTTCTGGAATTAGTTCTGATGATGCTGCTGCCCATCTTAATAATTTTGTTGAACTATGTGAAATGCAAAAATATAAAGATGTAGATGGTGATATTATTAAACTAAAATTGTTCCCTTTCTCATTAAGAGGAAGAGCTAAAGATTGGTTGCTATCTCTGCACTAAGAATAGTATTGATTCATGGACTAAATGCAAGGATGCTTTTATTGGTAGATATTATCCTCGCTAAAATTATATCTTTGAGGAGTAGCATAATGAATTTTAAACAATTAGATACTGAACATGTTGCTCAAGCTTGGGAAAGAATGAAATCTCTCGGGTTAAAAATTGCCCAACCCATGGATCGACTACTTGGATGATCATCCAAACCTTCTATGCGAGGACTAAATTTTTCTTCGCGGAATTTATTGGATTCAGCTGCTGGAGGTACCTTTATGTCCATCACTCTTGGTGAAGCAACAAAGCTTCTTGATAATATGATGATCAACTACTCGAATGGCACACGGAAAGAGCTCCACAAGGTAAGAAGGTAAATTCTGTTGAGGAATCCTCTTCCTTGAATGATAAGATTGATGCTATTATGTCTATGCTTGTGAACGGTAGGCCTAATGTTAATTCTAATAATGTTCCGTTAGCGTCATTAGTTGCTCAAAAAGAATATGTTGATGTGAATTTCATTAAAAATAACAATCACAATGATTCTAGGCCATACTCGCTAATGGTAACTCTTATGGTAGATATGCTTCACCTAATGAAGAAAAGATGTTAGAAATTGAAAGATCCACCAAGAGTTTTATGCAATCACAATATGAGCAAAATAAATTGTTTACTAAAATTATGAATGAGCAATCTATCTTGTTGAAGAATATAGGAAATCAACTTGAAAATCTGAATAGGGAAATCTCGGGGTTGCAAACTAAACTTGCTAGTGTCTGAAACCCGAATCTCATACATGTCTCGCATCACAATCTTCTTTAATCAATAAAATGGCTGCTAAACCTGAGGATTTAGATGATAAAATTAGTACTACAGCAAATGCCATTCAAGTTAGAATTAATGAGAATATAAGATTAATGGCTGAACTGCGTGCTAGGTGGGATAGAGAAGAAAATGAAAAACTAGCTAAAGAGAAGAATATAGCTAAAGTTTGGACTATTACCACCACTAGTAATGCTAATGCTACACATGTTGCTGCACCTCCTACTCATACTAATAAAAGAATTGGTGTTAGCAATGTTTCCACTTCTAATGCAAAGCGCGAAAACTGCCCGAAACTACTAAACCGCTGAAACCGCCCGTGATAAAGCCTGCTGAATTTTTTTCCAACATTGGGGATGATGATCCCATTGCTTTAGATTATAATGGTTTGAATTTTGATGATTGCCACATCTCTGAAGTTATAAAGTTCTTGCAAAAACTTGCTAAAAGTCCTAATGCTAGTGCTATAAATTTGGCTTTCACGCATCATATTACAAATGCTCTCATAAAAGCTAGAGAAGAGAAACTAGAGCGCGAAGCCTCTATTCCTAAAAAGCTAGAAGATGGTTGGGAGCCCATCATTAAGATGAAGGTTAAAGATTTTGATTGTAATGCTTTATGTGATCTTGGTGCAAGTATTTCTGTTATGCCTAAGAAAATTTATAATATGCTTGACTTGCCACTGTTGAAAAATTGTTATTTGGATGTTAATCTTGCTGATCATTCTACAAAGAAACCTTTGGGTAAAGTTGATAATGTTCGCATTACCGTTAACAATAATCTTGTTCCCGTTGATTTTGTTGTCTTGGATATTGAATGCAATGCATCTTGTCCCATTATATTGGGAAGACCTTTTCTTCGAACTGTTGGTGCTATTATTGATATGAGGGAAGGTAATATAAAATATCAATTTCCTCTCAAGAAAGGTATGGAACACTTCCCTAGAAAGAGAATAAAGGTACCTTATGATTCTATTATTAGAACAAATTATGATGTTGATACTTCATCTCTCGATAATACTTGATACACACTTTCTGCGCCTAGCTGAAAGGCGTTAAAGAAAAGCGCTTATGGGAGACAACCCATGTTTTTACCTACAGTACTTTGTTTTTATTTTGTGTCTTGGAAGTTGTTTACTACTGTAGCAACCTCTCTTTATCTTAGTTTTGAGTTTTGTTGTGCCAAGTTAAGCCGTTGATAGAAAAGTAAGTACTAGATTTGGATTACTGCGCAGAAACAGATTTCTTTGCTGTCACGAATCTGGGTCTAATTCTCTGTAGGTAACTCAGAAAATTATGCCAATTTACGTGAGTGATCCTCAGATATGTACGCAACTTTCATTCAATTTGAGCATTTTCATTTGAGCAAGTCTGGTGCCATTTTAAAATTCGTCAATACGAACTGTTCTGTTTTGACAGATTCTGCCTTTTATTTCGCATTGCCTCTTTCGCTATGTTGGATGAATTTCTTTGATCCACTAATGTCCAGTAGCATTATGCAATGTCCAGAAGTGTTAAGAATGATTGTGTCACCTCTGAATATGTCAATTTATATTGTGCACTAACCCTCTAATGAGTTGTTTCGAGTTTGGTGTGGAGGAAGTTTTCAAGGATCAAGAGAGGAGTATGATGCAATATGATCAAGGAGAGTGAAAGCTCTAAGCTTGGGGATGCACCCGGTGGTTCACCCCTGCATATATCAAGAAGACTCAAGCGTCTAAGCTTGGGGATGCCCAAGGCATCCCCTTCTTCATCAACAAATTATTAGGTTCCTCCCCGAAACTATATTTTTATTCGGCCACATCTTATGTGCTTTTTCTTGGAGCGTCGGTTTGTTTTTGTTTTTGTTTTGTTTGAATAAAATGGATCCTAGCATTCACTTTATGGGAGAGATACACGCTCCGCTGTAGCATATGGACAAATATGTCCTTGGTTTCTACTCATAGTATTCATGGCGAAGTTTCTCCTTCGTTAAATTGTTATATGGTTGGAATTGGAAAATGATACATGTAGTAATTGCTATAAATGTCTTGGGTAATGTGATACTTGGCAATTGTTGTGCTCATGTTTAAGCTCTTGCATCATATGCTTTGCACCTATTAATGAAGAAATACATAGAGCATGCTAAAATTTGGTTTGCATATTTGGTTTCTCTAAGGTCTAGATAATTTCTAGTTTTGAGTTTGAACAACAAGGAAGACGGTGTAGAGTCTTATAATGTTTACAATATGTCTTTTATGTGAGTTTTGCTGTACCGGTTCATCCTTGTGTTTGTTTCAAATAACCTTGCTAGCCTAAACCTTGTATCGAGAGGGAATACTTCTCATGCATCCAAAATACTTGAGCCATCCACTATGCCATTTGTGTCCACCATACCTACCTATACTACATGGTATTTCCCCGCCATTCCAAAGTAAATTGCTTGAGTGCTACCTTTAAAATTCCATCATTTACCTTTGCAATATATAGCTCATGGGACAAATAGCTTAAAAACTATTGTGGTATTGAATATGTAATTATGCACTTTATCTCTTATTAAGTTGCTTGTTGTGCGATAACCATGTTTATCGGGGAACGCCATCAACTCATTGTTGAATTTCATGTGAGTTGCTATGCATGTTCGTCTTGTCCGAAGTAAGGGCGATCTACACCGAGTTGAATGGTTTGAGCATGCATATTGTGAGAGAAGAACATTGGGCCGCTAACTAAAGCCATGATTCATGGTGGAAGTTTCAGTTTTGGACAAATATCCTCAAGTCTCTAATGAGAAAAGAATTAATTGTTGTCAAATGCTTAAAGCATTAAAAGAGGAGTCCATTATCTCGTTGTCTATGTTGTCCCGGTATGGATGTCTAAGTTGAGAATAATCAAAAGCGAGAAATCCAAATGCGAGCTTTCTCCTTAGACCTTTGTACGAGCGGCATAGAGGTACCCCTTTGTGAAACTTGGTTAAAGCATATGTATTGCGGTGATAATCCAGGTAGTCCAAGCTAATTAGGACAAGGTGCGGGCACTATTGGTACACTATGCATGAGGCTTGCAACTTATAAGATATAATTTACATGATGCATATGCTTTATTACTACCGTTGACAAAATTGTTTCATGTTTTCCAAATCAAAGCTCTAGCACAAATATAGCAATCGATGCTTTTCCTCTATGAGGACCATTCTTTTACTTTCAATGTTGAGTCAGTTCACCTATTTCTCTCCACCTCAAGAAGCAAACACTTGTGTGAACTTTGCATTGATTCTTACATATTCGCATATTGCATTTGTTATATTGCTTTGCATTGACAATTATCCATGAGATATACATGTTATAAGTTGAAAGCAACCGCTGAAACTTAATCTTCTTTTGTATTGCTTCAATACCTTTACTTTGAATTATTGCTTTATGAGTTAACTCTTATGCAAGACTTATTGATGCTTGTCTTGAAGTGCTATTCATGAAAAGTCTTTGCTTTATGATTCACTTGTTTACTCATGTCATACACATTGTTTTGATCGCTGCATTCACTACATATGCTTTACAAATAGTATGATCAAGATTATGATGGCATGTCACTCCATAAATTATCTGTGTTATCGTTTTACCTGCTCGGGACGAGCGAACTAAGCTTGGGGATGCTGATACGTCTCCGACGTATCGATAATTTCTTGTGTTCCATGCCACTTTATTGATGTTATCTACATGTTTTATGCACACTTTATGTCATATTCGTGCATTTTCCGGAACTAACCTATTAACAAGATGCCGAAGTGCCGATTCTGTCGTTTTCGCTGTTTTTGGTTTCAGAAATCCTAGTAAAGAAATATTCTCGGAATTGGACGAAATAAAAGCCCGGAGGCCTATTTTCTCACGAAGCTTCCGGAAGACCGAAGACGAAACGAAGTGGGGCCACAGGGGAGCCAAACCCTAGGGCGGCGCGGCCCCCCCTTGGCCGCGCCGCCCTGTCATCCGGGGCCCCCGTGCCCCTCTCGACTTGCCCTTCCGCCTACTTAAAGCCTCCGTGACGAAACCCCCGCATGCGAGAGCCACGATACGGAAAACCTTACCGAGACGCCGTCGCCGCCGATCCCATCTCGGGGGATCCAGGAGATCGCCTCCGGCACCCTGTCGGGAGAGGGGAATCATCTCCCGGAGGACTCTACACCGCCATGGTCGCCTCCGGAGTGATGAGTGAGTAGTCTACCCCTGGACTATGGGTCCATAGCAGTAGCTAGATGGTTGTCTTCTCCCCATTGTGCTATCATTGTCGGATCTTGTGAGCTGCCTATCATGATCAAGATCATCTATATGTAATTCTATATGTTGCGTTTGTTGGGATCCGATGAATAGAGAATACTTGTTATGTTGATTATCAAAGTTATGCTTATGTGTTGTTTATGATCTTGCATGCTCTCCGTTACTAGTAGATGCTCCGGCCAAGTAGATGCTTTTAACTCCAAGAGGGAGTACTTATGCTCGATAGTGGGTTCATGCCCGCATTGACACCGGGACAGATGACAGAAAGTTCTAAGGTTGTGTTGTGCTTGTTGCCACTAGGGATAAAACATTAGTGCTATGTTCAAGGATGTAGTCACTAGTTACATTACGCACCATACTTAATGCAATTGTCTCGTTGCTTTGCAACTTAATACCGGAGGGGGTTCGGATGATAACCTGAAGGTGGACTTTTTAGGCATAGATGCAGCTTGGATGGCGGTCTATGTACTTTGTCGTAATGCCCAATTAAATCTCACTATACTCATCATAATATGTATGTGCATTGTCATGCTCTCTTTATTTGTCAATTGCCCAACCAGTAATTTGTTCACCCAACATGCTGTTCGTCTTATGGGAGAGACACCTCTAGTGAACTGTGGACCCCGGTCCAATTCTCTTTACTCGAAATACGATCTACCGCAATACTTGTTTTTACTCGTTTTCTCTCGCAAACAATCATCTTCCACACAATACGGTTAATCCTTTGTTACGGCAAGCCGGTGAGATTGACAACCTCACTCGTTTCGTTGGGGCAAAGTACTTTGGTTGTGTTGTGCAGGTTCCACGTTGGCGCCGGAATCTCCGGTGTTGCGCCGCACTACATCCCACCGCCATCAACCTTCAACGTGCTTCTTGGCTCCTCCCCGGTTCGATAAACCTTGGTTTCTTTCTGAGGGAAAACTTGCTGCTGTGCGCATCATACCTTCCTCTTGGGGTTGCCCAACGAACGTGTGAAATACACGCCATCAAGGACCTAGAGGGAGAAGGAGAAGACATTCAGGGAGGAAATGCCTTCCTGAGTGATGATGATGACTATGAGGAGGATGAGGACCTGGACTTCCACACTTATGTGGAAGGCTATGAGTTCATGGAGACTGGAGAGGATGGCTTCATCCCGATCGATGAGGATGATGATGAGTAGTTTCACTTGAGCACTTGCGTAGGTGTGAGTTTGTATCCAATCCCTTGTATCGTAGAGTGGTGGAATGGTTCTTAAAACCATTAATGTGTTAGCTTGTAGTGTGTGTTGTTTGAATGAATGAAAGTGTTGTTTGTTTTCAACATGACAAGTACTCAAGTTTTAAATTTCTAAACTTACCCAAAAACAAGCCATAGAAAATTCCCTCTTATCTCATGATCTATCTCAATATTCAGATGGCCCCTCCAACCCGCAGCACCAATCAAGATGCAATGATGCAGATGTTGCAGATAATGATGGCAGATAGAGAGGCTGAAAGAGCTGAAAGACAAGCCAATATTGCAGCACTGCAGCAAATAGCTCAGAACAACCAAGGCCACGGAAGCCATGATCATCCTGGATCCAAGCTGAAAAACTTTCAGAACATCAACCCTCCCATGTTCAGCAAGACTGAAGAGCCACTAGATGTTGATGACTGGCTCTAGACAATGGAGAACAACTTGGAAGTTGCGGGAGTAGAAGCCGCAGAAAAAGTACTGTTCGCCACCCATTACCTAGCAGGACCTGCCAGAGCTTGGTGGACAAGCACCCGTGCCATGAATGCAGGACAGATAATGACTTGGGCAGATTTTAAGCTCAAGTTCAGCAAGTATCACGTGCCCCCGGGTCTGATCAAGAAGATGAGGGATGAGTTCAGGGAACTCAAACAAGGCAGGATGTCCGTGGTAGAATACCGCGATAGATTCCTCACTCTGTCAAGGTACGCCCCGGATGAGACCGACACCACTGAGAAAAGGAAGGAAAGATTCCTGAACGGACTGCATGATGAGATGCAGACTATGCTGGTCAACATTCCCTTTGCTGACTTAGAAGCCATGGTGGACTCAGCCATCCAGATGGAGGGAAAGCTCCCTCAAGCTAATGAGAACCGCAAGCGCCGCATGCTGCACCAGAGTGGGCCCAGCAATACCCCAAGGTATCGCCCAAACTCAAGCGGTGGGTTTGCCCCAAGAAACAACAAGCCCCCGATGCCGATGTCACGTCCGAGTTTCCAGAATCGGAATGGAGGACACCCAAGGCCAGGAGGCCACAACAACAACAACAACAACAACAACCATGCCAACACCAACAACTTCAACCGTGCCCCGATGAGAGCCCCCAGCAACCACAACAACACCAACACTGCTCCAAGAACTGGGAGCAATGTTGTTCCCATCACCCCCAAGGACAAGTCCACAATCACTTGTTATGAATGTGGAGTTGTGGGTCACTACTCCAATGAGTGCCCCAAAAGGTTAGCCAAGACTGCCCCCAATACCGCTGCACCTGCTCAGCAGCAACGCCGTGTCTCAACAGGCAGGAAGTTTGCCCCAAACAACCCGAACAACCGCAACGGCCGCCTCTTTCACATGAGTGCCGAAGAAGCCCAGGAAGCGCCAGATGTCGTGATGGGTATGTTTTCTGTTAACTCAGTATCCGCAAGAGTGTTGTTTGATTCAGGAGCATCGCATTCGTTTGTTACTGAAGATTTTGCATGCACTAGTAAGATTCAACCCATCAGTTTGAAGCATGTTATGATAGTTCAAATACCTGGTTCAACTACAAAAGCTAGAAAAATTTGCAAAGATGTACCCATCAGAATTCATGAAATAGATTTTTATGCAAATTTGATTGTTCTGGGAGCAAAAGGTTTGGAAGTAGTACTGGGTATGGATTGGATGTCGAAACATCATGGATTGATTGATTGTGCCAAGAAGGCCATCACCATGACTAGTAGCACCGGAGTGTTAGTAGAACATGTATCTGAAAGGCTTCCCAGAAAGTTCACCTGCAACCAGAGTTTAGCCAAACCAACATTGGATCAGATCAGGGTCATCTGACGATACCCCGATGTGTTTCGTGATGATCTACCCGGTATGCCCCCAGATCGGGATATCGAGTTTATCATTGAGTTAATCCCTGGAACAGGACCCATAGCCCAGAGAGCCTATAGTATGAACCCAGCAGAGTTAGTGGAACTGAAGAAACAACTGGATGATATGCTACACAAAGGTCTGATTCGACCAAGTGCGTCGCCTTGGAGATCCCAGTTTTGTTTGTGGATAAGAAAGACGGTGCCACTCGTTTATGTACGGATTACCGTAAGCTTAACGATGTCACCATCAAAAAAAAGTATCCCTTGCCAAAGATAGAAGACCTGTTTCACCAGCTGACCGGTGCCAAAGTGTTCTCTAAGATTGATCTTAGGACTGGTTACCATCAACTGAAGATTCGTGCAACGGATATCACCAAAACTGCCTTCACCACCAGATATGGATTGTATGAGTACCATGTCATGTAATTTGGATTGACCAATGCCCCAGCTTACTTCATGAATCTCATGAATAAGATCTTTATGAACTTTTTGGATAAGTTTGTCGTTGTCTTCATCGACGACATCCTAATCTACTCCAAGTCAGAAGAAGAACATGAGCAGCATTTGGAAGTTGTCCTGGATACCCTTAGGGAGCATCAGTTATATGCCAAGTTCAGCAAATGTGAGTTTTGGTTAAAGGAAGTAGGATTCCTGGGACATATCTTGTCTGCAGGAGGAATTGTTGTTGACCCCGCAAAGATCAAGACCGTTGCAGAATGGAAAGCCCCAACCACTCAGACTGAAGTCCGTGCATTTCTTGGATTAGCGGGATATTACCGCAGATTTGTTGAAGGATTTTCAAGCATAGCAATACCAATGACTCAACTATTGAAGAAATACAAGAAGTTTGAATGGACTGATAAATGTGAAGAGAGCTTCCAGCAGCTCAAGAGCAGATTGACCTCAGCCCCAATATTGATCATGCCGGACATCACCAAGCCATTTGACGTCTACTGTGACGCCTCCAAGATTGGTCTTGGATGTGTGTTGATGCAAGAAGGCAAAGTGATATCATATCTGTCTAGGCAACTGAAGCAACATGAGCAGAATTATCCAACCCATGACTTAGAGCTAGCAACAGTAGTCTTAGCCTTGAAAGTATGGTGTCATTACCTCATGGGTAATCGATGCGAGATCTATTCGGATCACAAGAGCCTGAAGTATATTTTCACTTAGAAGGAGCTGAATATGAGGCAGAGAAGATGGATAGAGTTAATCAAGGATTACGATATGGAAATTCACTACCACCCCGGCAAGGCCAATGTGGTAGCGGATGCCCTGAGTAGACTGTCGTGTCAGTTGAACTCCATGATCGCAGAAGAGCAACCTAGTTTGCATCAAGAATTTGAGCAGTTTAGACTTGAGCTAGTTAGTGAAGGATTCCTAGCAAGCATTGAACTCCAGCCTACCTTGATTAGTCAGATAAAGGAAGCACAAAAAGGAAATGCTAGCATTGATGGAATCAAGAGCCAAATAGCTGCAGGAAAGGCACCGGGATTTACCGAAGATGAAGAAGGAGTTATTTGGTACAACGGACGCCTATGCGCGCCGTCAGATTCTGAATTGAAACAAGTCATTTTGAAGGAAGCCCGTGACACCCTTTACTCCATTCATCCCGGAGGAACCAAGATGTACCAAGACTTGAAGGAACAATTTTGGTGGCATGGAATGAAGAGAGAAAATGGAAGTTACATCGCCAAGTGTGATATCTGTCAGAGAGTCAAGACCGAACATCAGTGACCCGTGATACGTCTCAACCGTATCCATAATGTCTTATGTTCCATGCTACTTTTATGATGATACTCACATGTTTTATACACACTTTATGTCATTATTCTGCATTTTCTGGCACTAACATATTGACAAGACGCCGAAGAGCCAGATGTTGTTTTCTGCTGTTTTTGGTTTCAGAAATCCTACAAAGGAAATATTCTCGGAATTGGACGAAATCAACGCCCAGGGTCTTATTTTTCCACGAAGCTTCCAGAAGACCGAAGAGTATACGAAGTGGGGCCACGAGGGCCCGTCCCATAGGGCGGCGCGGCCAGCATGGGGCCCGCGCCGGCCTATGGTGTGGGGCCCCCGCGCCGCCTCCAACCCTACCCTTCCGCCTACTTATAGCCTTCGTCGCGAAAACCCCTGTACCGAGAGCCACGATACGGAAAACCTTCCAGAGACGCCGCCGCCGCCAATCCCATCTCGGGGGATTCAGGAGATCGCCTCCGGCACCCCGCCGGAGAGGGGAATCATCTCCCGGAGGACTCTTCATCACCATGATCGCCTCCGGATTGATGTGTGAGTAGTTCACCCCTGGACTATGGGTCCATAGCAGTAGCTAGATGGTTGTCTTCTCATTGTGCTATCATGTTAGATCTTGTGAGCTGCCTATCATGATCAAGATCATCTATTTGTAATGCTACATGTTGTGTTTGTTGGGATCCGATGAATATGGAATACTATGTCAAGTTGATTATCAATCTATAATATATGTGTTGTTATATTCTTGCATGCTCTCTGTTGCTAGTAGAGACTCTGGCCAAGTTGATACTTGTAACTCCAAGAGGGAGTATTTATGCTCGATAGTGGGTTCATGCCTCCATTGAATCTGGGACAGTGACAGAAAGTTATAAGGTTGTGGATGTGTCGTTGCCACTAGGGATAAAACATCAATGCTTTGTCTAAGGATATTTGTGTTGATTACATTACGCACCATACTTAATGCAATTGTCCGTTGTTTGCAACTTAATACCGGAAGGGGTGCGGATGCTAACTCGAAGGTGGACTTTTTAGGCATAGATGCATGCCGGATAGCGGTCTATGTACTTTGTCGTAATGCCCTGATTAAATCTCATAGTAGGCATCGTGATATGTATGTGCATTGTTATGCCCTCTCTATTTGTCAATTGCCCAACTGTAATTTGTTCACCCAACATGCTATTTATCTTATGGGAGAGACACCACTAGTGAACTGTGGACCCCGGTTCATTCTTTTACATCTGAAATACAATCTACTGCAATACTTGTTCTTTACTCGTTCTTCGCAAACAAACATCATCTTCCACACTATACATTTAATCCTTTGTTTATAGCAAGCCGGTGAGATTGACAACCTCACTCTGTTAAGTTGGGGCAAAGTATTGTGATTGTGTTGTGCGAGTTCCACGTTGGCGCCGAATCCCCGGTGTTGCGCCGCACTACACTCCGTCACCAACAACCTTCACGTGTTCCTTGACTCCTACTGGTTCGATAACCTTGGTTTCATACTGAGGGAAAACTCGCTGCTGGACGCATCACACCTTGCTCTTGGGGTTTTCCAACGGACGTGTGTTAACTACCACGCCAATAGCAACCCGCAGGATTACTGCAGCCCTTACAGATTCCCGAATGGAAGTGGGATTCGGTAGGAATGGACTTCATCACTGGATTGCCCAAATCAAGTAGAGGAAATGATTCTATTTGGGTAGTGGTTGATAGATTAACCAAGGTAGCACATTTCATCCCAGTCAAGACCACCTATCAAGGCCCTAAGCTAGCAGAGTTATACATCTCCAGAATAGTCAGCCTGCACGGAACCCCCAAGTCAATTGTGTCAGATAGAGGATCCCAATTCACCTCAAGATTCTGGTAGAAAGTACATGAAGGACTAGGAACCCGTCTGAATTTCAGTACAACTTATCACCCGCAAGACTGATGGACAGACCGAAAGAGTCAACCAGATACTGGAAGATATGTTGAGAGCCTGTGTGCTTTGAAGCATTGTACGGAAGGAAGTGCCGTACCCCTCTGAACTGGTCAGAAATCGGAGATAGTCAAATCTTTGGACCCGATATTCTCCGAGAAGCTGAAGAGAAGGTTCACAAGATCCATGAATACCTCAAGATTGCTCAATCTCGACAGAAGAGTTATGCTGACAAGAGACGCCGAGAAATGACTTTCAATATCGGAGACTTTGTGTATCTCAAAGTATCACCCCTTAAAGGAATGCAGAGATTCCAACTTAGAGGAAAGCTTGCACCCCGATATGTTGGACCCCTCAAAGTTCTGAGTCGCCGAGGAGAAGTATCTTATCAGCTGGAACTGCCAGAGGAAATGGCAGCTGTGCATGATGTGTTTCACATCTCGTTACTTCGTAAGTGTTTGGAAGTTCCTGAGAAGACGGAGGTTTTCAAGAACATCGATCACAGATCGGTGGATATCAACAAGGACTTGACCTATCGCGAAGTACCTATTCGCATCCTGGAAGAAGCTTTCAGAACCACCCGCACCAGGAGTATCAAGTTCCTGAAGATTCAATGGAGCAACCATACCGAAGAAGAAGCCACTTGGGAGCGCGAAGATTACATGAGGACTGAATTCCCATATCTCTTTAGTACTTAGTTTTTCTTTAAGATCTCGGGACGAGATCTTTTGTAAGGGGAAGGGTTTGTAACATCCCAAATTTCAAATCAATAAAGAAATAGAAATCCAATTATCCAAAATTTAGAACTAACAAAAACTTTTATTTGATTATGGTGCTATACTTAGTGTTGCATATGTGCATAGTGATCATGCATGAATGAATGGATGTTTGCCATGAATGTTTGCTAGAGTATTACTAATACCCCTAAAACCCTAAACCTTGCTAGTTGAGGTCACAAACAAATAAAATAAAAGAATAAGAAAAATACAAATAGCACCACATATGTGAATATGGACAATTTTGCAAATCTTGAACCTAGGCCAATTTTACTTGTGCCAATGGTTGGGTAATGTTACTAAATAACTAAGAACCACTTTTGAATCAAAGAAACCCAAATCAAATCAAAAGAAATAGCAAATTCTACTCACATATGATAATGGTCAAAATTGACAATTATATCATGACACCCACTTTGAGCCTTTGTACTAAGCAAATCTTAAAACTAACCCTCCCAACTCTTTCCACCTCATCCAGGAGAACATCAAGGTGAACACTTTTTGTGTTGACCAACATGGTTGACTCTGTCTCAATTGCTTAATATAAGAATGACAAGTGGCAACATTGAAACAAAAACTAGATCATGCACATTTTGGAATTTCACAAACCAACTCAATTTTGCACACCACCACCACCATTGTGTGCCAAATATTAATTGAATCAACTCCACCAAAAATCTTTGCAAAATTCAAATAAAAATGTTCATGCGGCCATTGTGTCGAACACCTGACAGGCAAGAATCTGGTTTGATCACACACCCTTTTATCCAGCAGTTTCTTGACTAAACCCGATTTGATTTGTGACGATCATTGTCCTTCTATGACTCCTGTACCAAACCAAGTACTGGCCCGTGGTGATTAAAGCATGGGGAGAGGCAGAACACAGCCATGTCGTGCACCATGCCGATCCTCATGCCATCTTCTCTCTCTGCCCTCACCTCTCTCTTTGATCATGTCCAGCAGCTTCCCCATGCAACACTGAGCAGGACCACACCAGCCATTGGCCACGGAGAGGCACGCCCTGGCCAGGAACGTACGTGCCCAGAGCGCCCAGGATGCCAAAGCGCGCACGCTCACCGCGCCCTGGACGCGCCAGAGCACGGGCAAGCTGAAAGGACACGGATGTCGCCTAGAGGGGGGGGGGTGAATAGGCGGTTTAAAACTTTTACGAGATGGGCTTAACAAATGCGGAATAAAACTAGCGTTTACTTTGCAAGCCCAAAGCCTATATACTATGGTTCACCTATGTGCACCAACAACTTATTCTAAGCAATGGTTCACCTATGTGCACCAACAACTTATGCTAAGCAATACAAGCAAGTATGTGATAGCAAGATATATATAACTTCAAGCACGATGGCTATCACAAGGTAAAGTGCATAAGTAAAGAGCTCGGGTATAGAGATAACCGAGGCACGCGGGAGACGATGATTTATCCCGGAGTTCACACTCTTGCGAGTGCTAATCTCCGGTGGAGAGGTGCGGATGCTTAGTGCTCCCGAACGCCACAAGAGGCTCACCTTGAGGTGTGGTTGCTCGATGCACACCAACGCCACAAAGGCCTCACCCCAAGATGCGGTACTCACACCACACACCGAACGCCACGAAGGCGCCTCACCTAAATCTCCGGTGACCCTCGCCACAAAGGCCTAGGTCACGGTTCCACTAAGGGATTTCCTTCGAGGCGGAAACCGGGCCTTACACAAAGGTTGGGGCACACATCCACAACTTAATTGGAGGCTCCCAACAAATCGCCACAAAGGCCTAGAATCCGTCTAGGGTTCCAAGAACCCAAGAGTAACAACTTTCTTGCTTTCACCTCCACGAATCACCGTGGAGAACTCAAACCGATGCACCAAATGCAATGGCAAGAACACCACAAAGATGCTCAAGTCCTTCTCTCTCAAATTCCAACAAAGCTATAAAAGCTATTGGGGGAATAAGAGAGGAAGAACAAAGGAATTCACAAAGAACACCAAGATCAAGATCTAGAGAGTTCCACTCACAAAGAGATGGATTTGATTGGTCAAAGTGTGGATCTAGATCCCCTCAAACTTTCTCTCAAAAAGATGCAAGAAACATTGGTTGGGGAGAAAGATCTCAAGCTCAAGTATGAACAACAATGGTGGAGCAAAGCTTGAGAAGAGAGGAGGAAGAAGCAACCCAAAAAGGTGAGAGAAAGGGGCTTAAATAGCAGGCCCTAGTTTTCACGCCGTTGGAGGCGGCTCGTGGGACTGGGAGGGGAGGCCGGAGGTACCGGCCGGGAAGGGCCGGTACTACCGGCCATGGTAGAGCAGCGCGGCGAGGCTTGGGGGCGCGCGGCCGGGAGGGAGGCCGGAGCCTCCGGCCGGGGTACCGACCAAGGTACCGCCGGGGCTCCAACCTCCCCGGGCACATGTACCGAGCCACAATTGGCTCCCCGGTACCACGGGCGGTACCAAGCCCGGAGGCTCCGGCCGGCTGCGTGGCCGGTGGTACCGCCCGCACCACCGCCGGCGACCACCCCTCCTCTTCTTTCCTTTTCTTCTCTTTTTCTTCTTTCTTTTAAACTCAAATATGGAAATGCGAATATCTTGAGATTGAAGAATCAGAACGAGATGAAACTAATTTTGTTGGAAAGAGGACATCAAGAGCCTCAACATGAGAAACCGAGAAAATCACCAAACTCGAAAACGCAACAAGTGATCTATGCAAAATCCGTTTTCGATGAACTAGAGCTTGTCATGAGAATAAGCACAAGCTATAAAACATCACATGGATAAGATCTAAATAACAACCAAGAAAGATGATGCAAGGATGCAAAGGTTTGAGCTCTCTCCGAACGATACGATCAAGTTACTCACTCGAGAGCCCTCTTGATAGTACGGCAACTAAACTATAAACCGGTCTCCAACTACACCATGAGACCGGTGAGAAAGAAACCCTATCAAGAGCAAACCTTAACCTTGCGCATTCCACTTGAGCTTGATGATGATGGTCTTGACCGCAACAAGATGGAACGCCTTTCTTGATTGTGCTTGCTTGACGAAGTCTTGTAGATTGCTCCCCCATAATCCACCATGGGAGAGCTTCTTCTTCGAGCGCATCTTCTCAAATCCATGAACACCATATGGATGGCAAGCTTCAAGCATATGATCTCTTCGAGTTGGCTCATCTTGAACTTGCACATCATTTCTTCATTCTTCATCATGTTGATGTCTTGAGATAACTTGAGGGCTCACTTCATCTTCATCTTCAAGACATACTTGACACTTGATATCCTTCATCAATTTCTTCTTATTGCAACCTTGAAGCCAACATATGGTTCAAGCATTGCCTATGGACAACTCCTACAAATATAACTCAATGCAAACATTAGTCCATAGGGATTGTCATTAATTACCAAAACCACACATGGGGGCTCCATGCACTTTCACAAGCCCCGTCGCCTCCGTCCTCCCCTATCTCTCCACCGCAGCCTAGCTCATCACCGCACCTCTACCTAGCACCTAGACACGCCCAGCTACTCGCGGACGCCCTGTCGCCGTCGTCCCCTTCCAAACTTTGCCGCCGGTACCGCCGCAGACATGGCATCATCCCGAGCCGTCTCGTCCCCCTTTCGCCGCGCCAGCAAGCACGCTAGCATCGCCATGATGCCAGCCACCCCACGCCGTCCTCGCCTTGCCTCTTCGCGCACCAGAGCAGCCGCACCATGGACGACCTCCACGGGCACCCGCAGCTCACTCGCGCCGCTATAAATAGACGCCTCCCGCTCCTCATTTCTTCACACCATCTCGCTCTCCTCCCATCTCTGCTTCTCCTCGCCCACTTCCCTCGCCACATTGTAGCAGGAGCCACCTCAATTTGACACCGGAGCACCGCCAGTACCTGCAGCACCTCGCCGTCGATTGGAGCCACCTCGAGCGCCACCACCAGTACCAGGAGGCTCGCCGTCCACGGCAACGTTGCTGCGCACCTCGCCGACGATCGCCGGAGCACCGGTAGGCCCTCCGACCCCCTTGCCTCGCCGACAGAGACGCCAGATCTCGTCGGAGACAATGACGATCCACAACCATTGGATTCCCTTCTAATCCTACGCCCCACATTCACCCTTACCGTTTCACGTTTTAAGTCTCGCTGACAGATGGACCCCAGTGTCCGGCGGCCCGCTCGTGCTAGACACGCAGCTGGGCCGGCCCAACTTCTTTTCCCTGGCCTGTTTTGCTTTGCCGCGCGAGCCCACTCGTTTGAATTTGGATTAAATCAAATTAGTACAATTCAATACTGATACTAGTTTCAAATTTGAATAGAATCAAATCCACTGAGCCAAATTTGATGAATTTTATATATTTGGAAACTTATAAAATTATCTAAATAACTACACTGGTCTCAACCCTAGATTCATAGTAGAAATAATGTAGTAAAAATAACAAGGCAGGGCCTTTTAAAACTTCAAACATTTATTAAAAATTAACCATAAATGATTTTGAGTTGATTCCAACTCTCATAAATCACATTTCAAATAGTCTACATGATTATGTAAAAATATAGCCTAGTTGTTTACTATGATCATGGGCTAGAGCAAAATAATGGCTATGTGGCCATTTCTAGCCCATTTAAATTATCTCAATTAATTTATTTAAATAGCATGAGAGTTACTCTCTCATTTAAATAATGGTCTTAAGTAATCCAATATGAGGTAATGACCTTAGTCTATAGCACCTCATATTTAATTACTTAATAATATTAAATTGTTCCATAGTAGTATTTAAATTGCATGAGATGGAGTATCTCATTTAAATCATCTTCCTAGATGATAATTATGAAGTGTTGACCTTGGTCAACATGTGTTCACACTTTATTATTTGAGGAGATTAAATCTTAACAAGATATAATGAGAGGAAATTACTTCTCAAAGATAATAAATAGAAACTCTAATAAATATTTTAATGAGAGGAAATTATTTTTCTTAAAAAGAAAACAAAGTCAACCACCATGTTAATAAGAATGTGATGCTAGAATAGCTTGTGTGAACCATTTGTGTGCTTAGTCTAGCCCTTAATAATTGTTTGGTGATTGTATACCTCGTATCCATTTATAGACGCTAGTACCGAGGAATACCAGGAGGAGGAGGTCTACGAGGAGGAAGAAGAAAACTTCGATCAATTCACCACTCAAGGCAAGCTATACTCTTGCAAGCTCTCAAATGCAAAGCTCTAATTGAGCAAGGCACCATTACACTTCTATTTTTGTTTAAGGATCCAATTCCAATTTTTATTCTTGCAAGCTTTTACTTTATTTATCAAAGCTTACTTTATATTTAATTTTGGTCTAAGTATAGAGTGTTACAAGAACATCAAAAGTAGCCTAGAGAAATACAAGCTAGATTAGCACCCCTCATGACTAGTTGCTAGTGCTAAACTAAAAATGACTACTCTAGATGAGAACATGTGAAAACCAATGACTTTGAAAACCTTGGAATGATGAGTCATTCTATTGAAAGATTTTGAAGGTGAATATGACATGAATGACATGGTGACTTTGACAAAAACTGATGATTGGGTTCGGATGCGATACCATTCCAATTTTAGAGTACCCCCACAATACCTGATTATGGGTAAAGCTTAACTAGAAACTTATGTGCTTTAGTATAGGTTCCCTCTAAACAAGCGTCATAGGGGTTATGCCGAGGCTGCCTCCGTTGAATGTGAAATGACGTGAAATGAGGTGAATGTCCGACCCAAGCCCTGTGCAGTTCACGGGATAACAGTTGGCTATCACCGGGAGGCCAAACTCATGTGGAGAGGTGCCTATACTAGAGTTTGTAAGTGAAAGGTTATGGTTGATGATCCGCATACTGAGTATGATCATTCAGGGCTATCCCTGACGGATGTAATCAAAAGTTGTGGCACAAGTGTGCAACCTCTATAGAGTGTAAAACTATTCGAGTAGCCGTGTCCACGGTTATGGACGATTGGAAAGGCCATACTGTTCTGTTGTCAGATGTTTCTAAAAATGAATGGTGAATTGAATGGTGAATTTAACTTGAACACAACATGGTTCTGGGAATGACACTAATGTTCCCACTAGAGGTAAGTTAGGCAAATGAGGAGTCTTTCATTTATAATGGTTTATGAAATAAAATTGGCTTTATGGAAATAAACCTATAGCTTAGCACCCCCTTAATAAAATTGATAGTACTTACACTAGTATTAGTTTGCGAGTACTTTAAAGTACTCATGGTTGTGTCCCTGGCTATTCAAATGGCCAGACTATGAAGAGGAGCAACAATATCAGGATGACGGACAGCAGGACGTCTACGATAACTAGGATCGTCTTCTAACGTCAAGCGTTGCTTGTGGATTAGATGGACTACTACTACTTTGCTTCCGCTATGTGTTGTGTTTGTTGATCATTAGATCAACTATTAATGTAAGTGTGGATCATGTGATCTTTTGTAATAAGACGACTATGGTTTGTAATGAATGATGACTCTATGATATTCAACTGTTATGTCTCGCAAAAACAATCTTCCTGGGATTGCGATGTATGGCATAATAGGCATCTGGACTTAAAAATCTGGGTGTTGACAGCATGATGACCCACAAGTATAGGGGATCGCAACAGTCTTCGCGGGAAGTAAAACCCAATTTATTGATTCGACACAAGGGGAGACAAAGAATACTTGAAAGCCTTAACAGCGGAGTTGTCAATTCAGCTGCACCTGGAAACGAGACTTGCTCGCAAGAGTTTATCGAGTAGTAACAGTTTATAGCGATAGCGATAGTGAAATAACGACGGCGAGTAACAAAGACAAGCAGTAGTGATTATAGTAAACAGCAGGATTAAAATACTCGTAGGCACATGGATGTATGAACGGGCGTTGCATGGATGAGAGAAACTCATGTAACAATCAAAGCGAGGCATTTGCAGATAATAATAAAACGGTATCCAAGTACTAATCAATCAATAGGCATGTGTTCCATATATAGTCGTACGTGCTCGCAATGAGAAACTTGCACAACATCTTTTGTCCTACCAGCCAGGTGTGCAGCCGGGCCTCTAGGGAATCTCTTGGAAATTAAGGTACTCCTTTTAATAGAGCACCGGAGCAAAGCATTAACACTCCGTGAACACATGTGATCCTCATATCACCGCCTTCCCCTCCGGTTGTCCCAATTTATGTCACTTTGGGGCCTCGGGTTCCGGACAGCAACATGTGTATACAACTGCAGGTAAGATCATAAAACAATGCATATCATCATGAAACAATAACATGTTCAGATCTGAAATCATGGCACTCGGGCCCTAGTGACAAGCATTAAGCATAACAAGTTGCAACAATATCATAAAAGTACCAACTACGGATACTAGGCACTGTGCCCTAACAATCTTATGCTATTACATGACCAATCTCATCCAATCCCTACCATCCCCTTCAGCCTACAGCGGGGGAATTACTCACACATGGATGGGGGAAACATGGCTGGTCGATGGAGAGGCATCGGTGGTGATGATGGCGATGATCTCCTCCAATTCCCCGTCCCGGCGGAGTGCCAGAACGGAGTTTCTGGTCCCGAGACGGAGTTTCGCGACGGTGGCGGCGTACTGGATGGTTTCTGGCCACTTCGACTTCTCGTCTCGCGTTTTTAGATCGAAACCCTTAAGTAGTCCAGAGGGGGGCGTCAGAGGCTGGCCGAGGGGGGCACACGCTAGGGCGGCGCCCCCCCTCCGGGCCGCGCCGGCCTGAGTGTCCGGGGGCCCGGGCCTCCCCGAGGCCTGCCCTTCCGCTCCGTGATTCTTCCGGAAAAATAAGCCCTTCGACATAAATTCCGAGGATTTTCCCGAAAGTTGAATTTCTGCACAAAAACGAGACACCGAGAGCAATTCCGCCGAAAACAGCGTTAGTCCGTGTTAGTTGTATCCAAAATACACAAATTAGAGGCAAAACAATAGCAAAAGTGTTCGGGAAAGTAGATACGTTTTGGACGTATCAACTCCCCCAAGCTTAGCTTATTGCTTGTCCTCAAGCAATTCAGTTAACAACTGAGTGCGATAAAAGAACTTTCACGAACACATTTGTTCATATGATGTAAATATTCTCATGATATGGGAAGTACTTAAGCAATTCATAATAAGATACATGCAAATAAAATCATCTAATAGCTATGTCAATCATGGAAAAGGTACCAACAAATTAACAATAAGCATCATGAATCATGTCTATCAGCAGGATTGCAATGTTCATAAAAGGATATGATAAAGTGGTATCTTGCTTGCCCGTATTTGTACAGCAAAACATAAATGCTCGGGCACCTTTGAAGTTCATGGAAAGAATGGAAATAGAGATTATCAAAGATAAAAGCATCAAAGTTATACCACAATTAATCACATTTTGGGACAAGCATATTATACTAAGAATGACAGGTGTGCTCTCAAGAAAATGCTCAAAGAAAGGATGGAGAATCAATGTAAAAGTAAAAGATTGACCCTTCACAGAGGGAAGTAGGGATTAACATGTGCTAGAGCTTTTTATTTTTCTAAAGATAGAAGTAAAATGGTTTTGAGAGGTGTTTGTTGTTGTCAACGAATGATAGTGGGCACTCTAACTACCTCATCAACCAGACTTCCAAGAGTGGCTCCCATGAAGGACGTTATCTCTACCAGCAAGGTAGATCATCCCTCTTCTCTTTTGTTTACACATGTATTTTAGTTTTATTATGGATGACACTCCTCCCAACCTTTGCTTACACAAGCCATGGCTAACCGAATCCTCGGGTGCCTTCCAACATTCTCATACCATGGAGGAGTGTCTATTTTCAAATTAAGTTGCTTACTGCTAAATCAGGGAAAAGCATGTGAAGAGAATTATTGATGAAAGTTAATTAATTGGGGCTGGGAACCCCGTTGCCAGCTCTTTTTGCAAAATTATTGGATAAGCGGATGTGCCACTAGTCCATTATGAAAGTCTGTCGGGAGTAAATGACAAGATTGAAAGATAAACACCACATACTTCCTCATGAGCTATAAAACATAAACACAAATTGAGAAGCATTTTGAAGGTTTTAAAGGTAGCACATGAGAATTTACTTGGAATGGTTTGAAATGCCATGCATAGGTATTTATGGTGGACACTCGGAATAACTTGGTTTTCGTGGGTTTGGAAGCACGAGCAGCGTTCCCGCTCGGTACAAGTGAAGGCTAGCAATAGGCTGGGAAGCGACAATCAAGAGAGCGATGAATCGTCATAATCATGCTTGCGACAAAATAAATTAACGGAGGCATAAAAGTGATACAAGAACTCTGAGGTAAAGTAAATCATCGAGGCTTAATTGACTTTTGTTCAGCGTGAGCATGTGCCAAGTTGATTCAAGTGAATTATTCAGAGGAGGATACCACAATGTCATATCTATCTATGAATAAAGCAATGCAAGCAAATATTTATGACGTGCTACTCATATTAATAAATTGGAGCTAATCATGAGAGATCATGAACTACTAGACTCTCTTAAATGACATATACCTCACATGAACCAACTAAGCATGCTCACATGGATGAGTATATGTACAAAAATCAAAACAAATAGAGTTCATACCGACCTCTCACCACGATCGGATTGTCATAGATCGTCATTATTGCCTTTTCACTTGTATAGCTTGAATAATATGAAATGAAAGCCAAGCTCCAACCACCGAAGACCATTGAACTCCAAAATGAACTTTACAAAACCAAAGAAGAACAAGCAAATATTTTTGGTGTTTTCGAATTGGAAACAAGAACAAAAGGAAACAAGCAAACAAAGCAAAATCTTTTTGGATTTTCTTATAGCAAACAAACGATAGCAAATAAAGCAAAATAAAAGCAAGAAACCAAAATAAACAAATGGTAAAGAGAAACAACAGAAATATTTTTGGTCTTTTTGTGTTTTAGGAAAGAAACAAAGCAAAAACAAGAAAATGAAAACTAGAAGAGTCACATAAACACAAAGCAGCAGGAATCTACCAAACTTGACAGCAGTACAGTAATCGATTTTTAAGAAATTCTTCCGCTGCCCAGCTCGAAAAGTGTTCACCTAATGAAAGTTAGATAACAACCTGGGGAACATGCACAAAAATTGGCTTTGTGAAATAACGTTCTGGCTGTTTTTGAGAATTTTTTTGGTATCAGTCCAGAATCTGTTTTCAATCAGCACTTCCCCAAATATCATCTCCCTCTTATTAGAAAACCATTTTAAGAAACTAAACAAGTATGTACAAGTATCCAGCAACTATAATATGCAAAGAATGAGTGATGCCGGTATACCTCCCCCCAAGCTTAGGCTTTTGGCCTAAGTGGAGATCAATCCCATGGTGCCTCTTCGAAAAATAAGACCAATGGTATAATATTTGTGAATTTTTGAAAACTTTGAAAAACGCACATTTCTGGGTATTAAATTTATTATTACTGGGCAGAAAAAGATTTGCAAACCTCTAAACAATTAAAGCATCTTGCAAAATAAGTAGTGCTACAGCAAGTAAAACAAGTGGAGGAAGAAAGAAATGTTGTTTAGCTCTTCTATGCATATAAAATGTACTTGTTAACAAGGTTGATCAAGTCTTGCCACCAAATAAATTTTACATAACATAAGAAGAATTAAACCTCAAATCAATCATGTTACCTTGTATTGTATTGATATGGATCCAATCACAAGAGTTTGATATTCTTCTTTTGGCTCATATATTGGACAATCAATAGTTCCCACTTTGATAGATCTCACATTAGAAATTGTATTAACTCCACATACTTTATCAATCCTCTTGGGAAAATAAACGGTATGCTCCTTATCATCGACATTGAAAGTGACTTTTCCTTTATTGCAATCAATAACAGCCCCTGCGGTGTTAAGAAAAGGTCTCCCAAGAATAATAGACATATTATCATCTTCGGGCTTTTCCAACACAACAAAATCAGTTAATATTAAGCAATTATTAGTAACTTGAACAGGAACATCCTCACATATACCAACAGGAATAGCAGTAGATTTGTCAGCCATTTGCAAAGATATATCAGTTGGTATCAACTTATCTAAATAAAGTCTCTTATAAAGAGAAAAAGGCATAACACTAACACCCACTCCCAAATCACATAGAGCAGTTCTAACATAATTATTCTTAATAGAACAAGGAATAGTTGGTATACCTGGGTCGCCAAGCTTCTTTGGAACTTTGCCATTGAAAGAGTAATTAGCAAGCATAGTGGAAATCTCCTCATTAGGAATTTTCCTTTTGTTAGTGACAATATCTTTCATATACTTTGAATAAGGAGGCAATTTAATAGCATCGAGTCAAAGGGATTTGCAGGAATAAAGGTTTCATCCAATCACAAAATTTATTATAGTGTTCTTCTTCCTTTGATTTTAGTTTCTTAGCAGGAAAAGGCATTTGCTTTTGAACCCAAGGTTCCCTTTCATTACCATGTTTCTTAGCAATAAAATATTCTTTGGTATACTTTTTATTTTTAGCATGCTTCTCAGGTTCTTCTTCAACCTCTTCTTTATTAGAAGCATCATTCTTATCATTATCTTTATCATGTTCATTACCACTTTCAGTTTCAGCATCAGAAATAGAAATACTATTAGGATCATTAACGGAGCTCGGAAGGATTCTACAACAGTTTTATGCTTCTTTTTCTTTTTCTTAGATGGAGCACTAGTTTCAGTTTGTTGAGAATATTTTTCAACTCTTTTGGGATGCCCTTCAGGATATAGAGGATCCTGGGTGGAAACACCGCCTCTAGTTGTTACTTCATAAGCATGTTTTTCTTTAGAATTGTTTTTTAATAAGTTGTTTTGCACTTTAGTGAGTTGATCAATTTGAGTTTGAAACATATGAAAGTGTTTAACAAGCATCTTAACATCATTGGAGGTTCTCTCCACAATACCATGCAATTCACTAATAGCTCGAGAATTTTCCATTAAATGATTCTCTACTCTCATATTAAAATTTTCTTGCTTAACAATATAATTATCAAACTCATCTAAGCATTGAGCAGGCGGTTTTGAATACGGAATATCTTCCCTAGTAAAGCATTCAAGAGAGTGTACCTCAATCATGGATGAAGGGGGAGTTATCTTGCATAAATCTTCTATGGGAGGTAAATTCTTCACATCTTCGGATTTAATACCTTTCTCCTTAAGAGACTTCTTGGCTTCCCTCATATCTTCATCATTTAATTTAATCATACCCCTCTTCTTCAATATTGGTGTCGGGGTTGGTTCGGGTGTAGACCAATCATCATGATTCCGGCCTATTCTAGCCAATAATTCTTCGAGCGTCATCTGGAGTTCTTTTCACGAAAACACAACCAACACAACTATCCAGGTATGCCCTAGACTCAATGGTTAGTCCACTATAAAATATATCAAGTAAATCATGCTTTTCCAAATCATGTCCAGGCCGAGCTCTGATAAGAGAGCAAAATCTCGCCCAAGCTTCAGGCAATTTCTCTCCATCTTCCTGGTCAAAATTGTAAATTCTCTGCAAAGCAATATGTTGAGCACTAGCAGGAAAGTATTTCCAAAAGAAAACATCAAGCAAATCACTTGGACTATCAATAGAACCAGGAGGCAAACTATTATACCAAGTTTTAGCATCATCCTTTAATGAGAAAGGAAAAATTTAAGCAACGAAATAAGTACGCAACTTAACATCATCAGAAAACAAGCTACTTAAAGTAGAAAGCTCATTCATGTGTTCTACAACACTTTCTTTCTCAGTACCACAAAAAGGTGTTTTCTCAACAATAGATATATGAGATAGATCAAGAGAAAAATCATAATCCTTATCCTTAATATTTATAGGAGATGTGGCAAATTTAGGATCGGGAGACGAGTTTATATCTAACAGTATGTTGTGCAAGAAACTTTTTAATTTTACTTGCATCAGTAGTAGGATTGCATTTATCAATGAAATCATCATCAAGTTCCACATAATCCTCATCAGGATCATCACTAGAGTATTCAACAGAGTCAGGTGAATTAACAGGTGTAGCAGCATTTTCATTAGGAGTTTCAGCATTTTCAATTTGTCTAGACCTAGAAATTGTAGCATCTAGAAAAGATCCTAATGAACCATCATTATCAAGCACAGCAGAAGCATCATCAAAATTATAAGAGGAACTTTCGGATCTAGCGAAGTACCGGCATGTGAAGCTTGTGGTGGTGAAACGAGTTTATCTATCACGGATGGTGAATCAAGAGCGACGAGAGGTACTCGGAGTTGTACCTTTTCTTGTAGTGGATGGTAATATGGCGACTTTAGTATCGCGAGGTTTACCCATGATGGAGAATTTGCAGCGAACAATATCAATCCAAGTGAACTTCCAAATAAAGCTATGCTCCCGGCAACGGCGCCGGAAAATAGTCTTGATGACCCACAAGTATAGGGGATCGCAACGGTCTTCGCGGGAAGTAAAACCCAATTTATTGATTCGACACAAGGGGAGACAAAGAATACTTAAAAGCCTTAACGAGCGGAGTTGTCAATTCAGCTGCACTCGGAAACAGACTTGCTCGCAAGAGTTTATCGAGTAGTAACGGTTTTATAGCAGTAGCGAGTAGTGAAATAACGACGGCGAGTAACAAAGACAGTAGTAGTGATTATAGTAAACGAGCAGGATTAAAATACTGTAGGCACGGGGATGGATGAACGGGCGTTGCATGGATGAGAGAAACTCATGTAACAATCAAAGCGGGGCATTTGCGGATAATAATAAAATGGTATCCAAGTACTAATCAATCAATAGGCATGTGTTCCATATATAGTCGTACGTGCTCGCAATGAGAAACTTGCACAACATCTTTTGTCCTACCAGCCGGTGGCAGCCGGGCCTCTAGGGAATCTCTCGGAAATTAAGGTACTCCTTTTAATAGAGCACCGGAGCAAAGCATTAACACTCCGTGAACACATGTGATCCTCATATCACCGCCTTCCCCTCCGGTTGTCCCAATTTATGTCACTTTGGGGCCTCGGGTTCGGACGAGCAACATGTGTATACAACTTGCGGGTAAGATCATAAAACAATGCATATCATCATGAAACAATAACATGTTCAGATCTGAAATCATGGCACTCGGGCCCTAGTGACAAGCATTAAGCATAACAAGTTGCAACAATATCATAAAAGTACCAACTACGGATACTAGGCATTATGCCCTAACAATCTTATGCTATTACATGACCAATCTCATCCAATCCCTACCATCCCCTTCAGCCTACGGCGGGGGAATTACTCACACATGGATGGGGGAAACATGGCTGGTCGATGGAGAGGCGTCGGTGGTGATGATGGCGATGATCTCCTCCAATTCCCCGTCCGGCGGAGTGCCGAACGGAGTTTACGGTCCCGAGACGGAGTTTCGCGACGGTGGCGGCGTCTTGGATGGTTTCTGGCCACTTCGACTTCTCGTCTCGTGTTTTTAGATCGAAACCCTTAAGTAGTCCGAGAGGGGGCGTCAGAGGCTGGCCGAGGGGGCCACACGCTAGGGCGGCGCGCCCCCCCTCCAGGCCGCGCCGGCCTGAGTGTGCGGGGGCCCGGGCCTCCCCGAGCCTGCCCTTCTGGCTCCGTGATTCTTCTGGAAAAATAAGCCCTTCGACATAAATTCCGAGGATTTTCCTGAAAGTTGAATTTGTGCACAAAAACGAGACACCAGAGCAATTCTGCTGAAAATAGCGTAAGTCCGTGTTAGTTGTATCCAAAATACACAAATTAGAGGCAAAACAATAGCAAAAGTGTTCGGGAAAGTAGATACGTTTTGGACGTATCATAGCACATGTCGAATTACGCCAGTATACCGAGGTCGAGTCCAGGGACTTGACCTTGAAGTAGGTTTTTGCGGGTTTGCCACGAGAGCAGTTAACTAGTACCTGATCCGTCAGATGAACCAGCCCCATCTACCATTATCCCTGCGCAACATATAAATATTTTAGAGAAAATGTCTGGTAACTCGAAGAAAGTATGAATTAATTTTAACGATGGAGATTTTACTCGACTCTACGATTCAAGCATAATCTCGGGGGCTACTGACATAGGCATCCCGAATGGACCTGCCGAAGAAGGTACACGGAGATTACTGAAGACCCATGACCCGAAGATTACAAAGCCCGGAAGCCCAATAAAGCTTCGATATGGAAGATGGAGATAGATTAGGAATAGAGAGATTGGTAATTGTACGGGACGAACTCAAAGGGTCTCTCGTTATTTTGTAACTTGTACGATACGAAAGCCTCGGGTCCACCTCCTATATAAAGGGGACCCGAGGGAGAAAGAAAGGATTGAATCATTGTCAACACAACCCTAGTTTTTAGCAGTTGAGCACCTCTTCGGCTGAAACCTTCGAGATATACTTGCCCTCTACTTTCCGTGAAACCCTAGTCTACAATTTGTAGGCATTGACAAGTTAATACCTTGTCACCACTGCCATTTATTTATCTCCCATCATCATGTGTGAGTAGCCCTATGCAGACATATATGATGGATGGTAATTGGATGAGATTGAAATATAATAATGCATAGCAGCTGAATTTATCTTGCATGTCTTGAGAATACCTGTGAATTGATGTTATGGCATATGTGTTGCATGTAATGCTTGTTAGTAGGGCTCTAGTAACATGATATTGGTACTCAACTTATGTTGCTTCATCATATATATTAGTTTGGTATTGATCTGCACAATGTTATGCCTCCTATTATGTGAAATCTGCGAACCCTTAGAAGTTGAACAATATGGGACAACGAGGGAGTCGTGTTTTAACTTGAGGATTATTTATGTCCATGGAGTGTTAATGTTTTGTTCCCGGTGTCTTGAAAATGCCATCAATAATTACCCTAAGTTCCTTAAGTGGCCCTGGTGAAATAGTAGCCTAGGACAAAACATAACGTGCCAGTTCTGTTGTTAGCATGCACAACTAAATTAGAAAAATACACCAACATGCAACTGAGCTAGAGCCAAGTATTGCTATATTATTGTCATTATAAGCAACATTCATATACCGGCTCATACCTACGCTTTTAATTAGTGAATCATCTACACATTTTTCGGTGAAAATTGAAATCTACTACAGTTGTCTTTTACTTACACAATTGTTTTGTTACAAACTACTACACTTCACAACTTTGCATTTGAGAATATTGGCAAGGAGGTGTGGTACTTCACAACTTTGCTACTCCCTCCGATTCATATTAATTGACTTCAATATAGATGTATCTAGACACATTTTTGTTCTAGATACATCCATATTAGAGTCAATTAATATGAATCGGAGGGAGTATTAAGAATATTGGTAAGGAGGTGTGATTGAGAGGGATGTCTATATTGTAAAGATTTATTGATATTCTTGTGCTCCCATTGTGCCAAACTATATATTTAGGCTAATACTTCTTAAAGAAGATTTCAGTGACCGTCTACATTTGTAGGCATCAAGGAGCATATGCTCTTAGAGCCAAATTGCATTTCTCACTGCTCTCTCTGTTCATAAAATAAGTTCTATAATTTTTCCAAAAGTCAAACGTTTAATAAAATTATCAATCTTTCCAATGTCAATTCATATAAGATACATTATTACATATATTTTCATGTCATCTTCATATAATATTAGATTTGTTGATAGTTTAAAAAAAAGTTTGGGTCAAGTTTTGATAAAATCGAATTGTTTTTCAGATTGGAGGGTACTATATAAAAAAGTACAGTACTAAATCACACTACTCTTTAAGTCGTGAGCTTGTGTAAATGGCACAATATCGAGAATGGACTTTTGTAGCTCGGGCTACATGTAGGCCACTTTTTAAACCTACAATTTTTTATTTTAAACATGTTTAAAAAATTAAAAAATATATTGATGCGGAGAATGTTGAAATGTATCGTGTGTAAATTTTCAGATTGAAATATGCTGTATTTTGGGCTCAGCAAAAATAAAAGATCTCGATTTCAGGATTGGTGAAGAGTACGCCAAAATCTAGATTTCGTCATTTTGTGAGACTTTGTTATTTTTACTGAGAGCAATATATGATGTATTTCAATCTGAAAATTTACACACCAATAGATTTCAACATTTTCTACGTCTATATATTTTTTAAAAAAACTTTTGAAACTTTAAAATCAAAAATTTTGAAGCTTGAAAAAGGAAAAACAAAACCGGGCTACATTTGATGTTCTTGACAATATCTATGTATCTCTTTGGGTACATGCATATACACATGCGGTCTCCTGGTTTATAAGAATGCACTAGCGTATATCTTTGGCGGCAGCTGACGCAGTTGTACTGCCACGATCACACGCAGGCAGGTGTTGGGCGAATGAGCGGTCGACAAGGACGAGTCGTGGTGGAGTGAGCGAGAGTTGGATCTCTGTAGTCGTTTGTACTGTGCCTGCGACGATTATATTCGTTGCTTGCAGTGCTTGATTCACGACGTCATCATCTCACGGACACCTCCACTCTGCGCTGCTCTGTCATTTCTTTCTCTCTCTGTAGACGCGACGACCCTCCTCTCTCGCTCTGCAACGAACTTGGACTGTGACGTAAGTGTAACGGGATCGACAACGCTAGCTTGCAGCTCTAGGACACAGGTATGGAGCGGTAACTTCAACGCGCGTCGGCCTAGGGCATGGGTTTTCCAGAAAACCATGGAGCACAGCACACCACGTCTTGCTGCCGGCCAGCGCAGATAAAACCCAGCGGCACAGTAAAAAAATCTCAAAACAGGTCATGTAAACATCTTTAAAAAAGGTCATGCATAAATAACAAACAACTTTTTAACCTATTTAATCTAGAATAATTTCGTGACACAAGTCAAGAATAGAGAACAAGTAAGTGCGTGTGTATTGGCCCTATCTCTGGGCGCTCCACGATAGCCAACTAGCCAACTGTGGTGCGCGGGCTGGCGAGCGTCGCTGAGGCGAGTAGCCAGCACACTACCTGGGCCATCCGATCTGCTTCCAATCCCGCATCAATCCGGACCCTCTATTCTTGGCACCGTGAGACAAAACCATGGCAGCGAAACCCTAGCCGCCAGCCTCGTACGGGCTCGCACAACCATTTCTCTCCGTCTCTGCACCTCTTCCATCGCCGTCGGCCAGCTCCCGTTGTTATCGTCCGGTGGTCTAGGCCATCACAGGAGCTCGCACCGCTCCTGTCTATCCTCCTTTGTCTCCATCCTCGGCGGGGGAAGGAGTACAGGGGCACCGGCCAAGGCATGCTGCGCTCGATGCAGGACGGCATGGCCCGATGTGCCAGCAGCCGGAGGAATAGTTAGAGGGAGAAATTTGAGGGGTGAAGATAGCTAGGCCATGGTGGCATTGACCGTCGGTGAGGGGCGCTGATTTAGGCGAGCTGCAGGCGCCGACCAGCGACGACCGCAGCCGATGCAGATGCCGCCAAGGTGATGCTTCTTCCAATCCTTTCTTCCCTTCTGCTCCTGATCTCTCTCGCTCTCATGTGTGCGCCGTGTTGCTCGTCTATTCTGGTTATGACCTTGTCCATTCGCTTGTTCCTCTCAGTACAGGCCAAATCAGGGCAGTTGCAGCAAACCCTGGCTCATGGGATTTCACAGTATTGGGCAGTCGATGGCTACTGCTCTTCTCCTCAAGGTGTGTATGGTTTTAGATCCTTGATTTTTTTTATTGTAGCTAAATCCTTTGTCTGCTAAAGAATCTGTATCCGGTTTACATTGTAGGTTAGCCAAATTGGATCTATAACCGAGAGCATTGAGGCATGAGAATGTCAAGCCATGATGGCTGGGATGTGATGTCTCTGTCACCATCTTGTACTCCCGTATTTCTTATAGTTTTCTTCTTAAGTGAAATATTCATTTGCAATCTCTCTGCTGCAGTTCATTCTGACCCCTCTCCATCTCTGAAGGAGCACATAATGGTGACAGAGGACTGAGCTGGAGACCAAGACGAATCCCAGCAGCAACCTTCTTCACGTTTGGTGATTCCGGACCCTTGTTTGTCCTAAGACTTTGTAAGTTGAGCCTGCTTGTCGATGCATCCAAGGTTGTCGCAATGATGGCCATCAGGATCGTTACAGCATGGTGGTACAAATCTCTCTCTGGGTAAACATTTTTCTTACTTGTTGGTAAATCGTAGGTTGGAGATTCACTGTCGCCTTTATAATTATTTGTAAAATATTTTGTTGTAGGTGGACAAGAAAAGATACTATACAACAGTTCTCGCGACAAACAAGGTGTACGGTGGTCTCTTTGCTGGTCGACAACAAGGTACTACTATACTAATCTAAATAGGCTATGGTGATGTATCTAGGATTGGTCAATGTGCCTCGAATGATCAAGGATTGGCGTGTTGCCGATGGTTGCAGGAAGTGAAGAGGCCGATGCGGGACAGAGAGAACAAGAACTCCTGTGACTGATAGAGAGGATGCTGACGCCATGAAGTGGCTTGAGCCAATGTTGATGAGGCTTCACGCTTAGAACTAATGCATCACAAGGTACTTATTTCGCGTATTGCCACAGTTCTTACAGTCATTATAACAATTAAAACCCTTTGTACAGGCTAAAGGATTGGCTCGGCCATATTGGAGTTCAGGTATCCTACCTTGAAATCCATAACTCGAGAAGGTCAGCTTTCCTGCTTCTCTGATTGTCCATTTTTTTTTATTTCCCTTTGTAAATGATGATAAAGTGGGTCTTTTATTTGCAGGTGGCTGTAATCAGAGAAAGTTTGTTTCCGATTTGATTATCATCAATCTTTTGTCTAAATGGCTATAAAAGGAGAAGAGCAAGGCAAATTAGGATTTTCTGTTATGGTTTTCCTGACTGAGACAAATTTACTAATCTGTTAGCAAACCTGACATTTGTAGAAATACCTTCTAGCACAAATAAAATTGCTGGTATAGACCATGAGGCACACACCTACCGGACAGTTTGTATCACTTGTGGAATTTCTCCTACCGCACCTCTGCACTCTTTTGAGTGGCAGGCGAGATTATTTCTCCTGAAACTATCACTCTGGATGGGTTTCTACTCAGATAGACGCTTTCATGATTTGTTTTGTCATTGGCCATGCTATTGGTGCATACATCTATATTATGTGTCATGAATTTCAACCATATAATGAAAGTTGTAGTAAATATATTTCTTACGCTTTGTGATTTAGCTGCTCTCATGGCTATTGTTGGTACCGTAAGTATCTCTATCGCTAACATAGTTTCCATGAATATTACCTATAAACAGTATGTAAACATCATTCATTGTGCATGTTGTGCTCTGGACAAGGCTAATGTAGCACTAGCTTATTTTCATTGTTTTATCAGTGAATAATATCAAGTTGAGAAAACAACCTATTCCACTGATCCGAGCCTTTATTGTGGGTATGCCAAAACAAAATATGAAACATGTAGGTTATAGATGTCATTTTCTCGCAAAGAACAAAATTGTGTTGTATGCTCAATGAATGGAGGTGATGGTTAATCAATTGGTTGCGCATATCGATGATATTATCAAAATACATTCATAATTAATATGTGCAGTCCAGTTTTTTCCGGAGAGGATTAGATTTTACTCAAATCTCTTCAGTTTTATCTTCATGTATGAAATCATGTTCAGTTTACTCTAATTCACTAGAAAATGAATATAGTGTATTAATCTATATTGTTTTGGTGTTTAGCGCTACTCTCCTTTTCAGATCTTTCTGTTTCTATGACATGCCACCTTATGCATAATGTACATATCTTATTATCTGTTCCATTCAGTGCCACAGGATAATATGAAGTTTATCCTACTACATGAGAACAGAATCAAAAGGATGCCCGAGTTTTATTTGGAACACAGTTTCGGTATCCTTTTCAGGTTAGTCTTCACTATATTCTCTTTGCTTCAGCTTTATGTTGCCTTTTGTCTCTGTTATCAGCCTTCTAAAAACTGATCAAAGAGATGTTGTATGACTGTATGTGGTTACTATGGATACATGTTTAGCCACAATGTTGTATAGAGAGCGCAACAATTTTTCATGGTTAATTAATTAGACAACTTTCAAGAGGCAATCCGATGCCTTGCTTGTTTGCTTGCTTGTTTTGGAACTTGTATTGCAATATTTCTACCTAAGAACAATTGCTTTGTTTTATTAGTTAGGTGAGCTGATGTGCAACCAAAAGGGAGGGTGGGGAATAATAGTGCTATATCTATGTTATTTGGAGACTTGGAGTCAAAGAAAAACAAAGATGAGCAAGATGTTAAACATATTGTTCATCTGTTCGTACTGCTTTTTACTGTAGGCCTCTATTTCTAGAAACGGCCCGAACAATCCTTTCTTATGGGTCAACTGTATCATTTGTTCCATTCTTGGAAAATGCATCATAGCATCAGAGAAAGTCGAAGGTATTAATATTGCCATAGTTTCCTAAATATTGTTACACGCAAATCACTAAAATCAATGTATTGTTCTCATCTAGGTAGAGCTTTCAATAGTAGTAGTTGGTAAGAATTAAATCTACTGAAGGAGGGCAAGCACTGTTTAGTCTGCAAAGAGTTTTAATCAGGGAGTTATATCAGATGCCATTTTCATAGACTAAATAAAAATCTATGTATAACTATTATGTTTCCTTGAGATGATATTTCATAACTTCTATGTGTTATGAGAGTGTAGTTCAATCAGAACAATGCATTTGATAAGTGATGGCAAGGAAATCAGGATGGTGGAATGGTATATTTATCTAAAATTACAGTGCTATTTGGAACTTGCAAGTACTTAGTTTGCTTTCTGTATCATTGACCAATGCATTCAACCTGTGGCCGGTGCATCAGTTTCCTCTCACATTATTTCTATGATGTAAGGTGCCACGCTATGGAGTACAAGGAGGATTTGCACTGAAAGTGCAGAGCTCATGATCATCATGACGACACCAAAGAAGTCGGCGTAGCTCCATCTGAACATACTGATTTTTCCATGACCAGGTTTCTACCTGGTTGCAGCTGCTTTGTTGATATGCTCCGTCTTAAGCCTTCTTTTGCATTCATGAGTAACATAAGTATGACAAGTAGTGCCCCCGTCATTTGATGAACAAAGATGAAAGTAGATGTGTAAATCTACGCTCAAGAACTATATTATTGGTTTCATTGTTGATGTAAAGCTACGCCTAGAGTAGGACCATATATCCATTGCTAAGGTAAATTTGAAAATGGATAATGTATCATGTGATTGGACGTGTATGATTACTGACCATTTTTTGCTATTCGTAAATAGATTTATTTAGCCTCTTATGCATTGAAGAAACAATGGAGCTCTTGGTGCATTTGGCAGGCAATATCCAGTTGTAGGCGTATACATCAATGAACATATAAATTATACAAAGCACCTCTGCAGCCAAAAAAAAAAAAAAAACCGATGCAAAGAGAACTTGAACGGATATTACCATAGGATTGGGCCGCACATCACCAGTGAGGAGGCGCCCCAAGGGGCGCCCCAACCACTAGTACTAATCATATACGAAATATACATCAAAGTTTATATGAAACATATAGCGAGCACATCTACTATGGGCCCTCGCTGGATTGTGATATTTGTAAAACATAGCCTTCCTTTTCAGAATTAAGGCAACATGTAATCTCTCAGTTCGGAAATAAGCAACTCTATTTATCTAAATATGAATATATCTATATGTATTTCAATGTGCAGATTTATCCGTATCTACATAAAATTAAGTCACTTATTATCGAATAAAGGCTGTACCACGCAAGATTTTGAAACACTTGAATTTTCTACAAGGAGCCTTGGAAGATTGAGGGGAGAGACAAAACATATAAAGGGACAGAGTTTACTTGCATTAGACATCTCACACAAAAAAGGGAGTATAGGGCCGTGTTGAAATTTGTGCTTTTTACAGGTGAATCTTGATAAATTTGAATCACCATCTTCCGGACGGAGGGACTAATGGATTCCATAGGAATTTTGGTCAAGTCAATCCTATGATCCAAAGGGAGCTTCCATAGAAGAGTTTCTCAGGTTGGAAACCTCCGCGTGGCACTTGTGGGCATCTAGGTCAAGTGTCATGTTAAATTGTTGTATGAATCATCTATTTTCTAGAATTTGAAGAATTTAAATCTCAATTTGAATTGTTGTATGTAATAGATTAGTTATAGGTTGAATTATTGTTGAGTTAATTTACGTGTTAAAAATTACTAAGCAATACATTTATTTCATTTAAATAGAAATATGCAGGAAAAAAAAAGATAAAAACGGCCAAAAATGAATATGGTTGGCCGGTTAGGGTATAATGATGTGGGTAACTGCCCCATCGCTACGAACATGTCTCCAACAGTCCCTAAACTGGACATAATTTTTTTTGAGAAACACAGTACAAACGCAGACGCTCACATACACGCGCATACACTCAACTCTATGAACACACGCACACCCTATCCATATGAGCACCTCCGGGAAACTGAGCCGGCGGATTGGATCTTATAATTGACGAAGTCACCACCGGAGCCTCGCTGTCGACAGGAACGTCGTCTCCTACTGAATAAATATTCCGTCTTTATGAGACACACAGATGTCAAACCTGGGGTTTGAACTCTGGTGGGCTGGAGGTACAACCACCCTCCTAACCACCAAACCTCAGGTTGGTTCTCAACTGGACACAATTTTGATAGTCGAAATAGACACATTTTAATGAGCATTCGTGGAGATGCACTTAGAGCGCATACATATGAAATCCAATCACACAAATAAACGAAAAATCTATTATGTAAAATTACTCATGTGAGCGCGCATGACCAAATAAAAGTCTTTAGAAGGCCTAGAGGTTGTTGTTGACATGCCGTCGTTGGCTGGAGTGAACCAACGCCGACACAGAGGGGTGGAGTGGTCACCCTTTGACCATCTTGGATAGCATTCAACGAAGAATCGGCGTGGATGTTCTCTCGGGAGCAGCTTTGATGCCCCCCCGCCGCAGTTGTGGCCTCTGAAAGGTGAACATCGAGAGCTCCTTCTTACTCTTGTTGGACGTCTTGACCTTGAACTCAAGGTGTTGGTCTGCGATTTGTTTCTCTCGAAATGGGGCGATCGATGCAAACAGCCTTATTTATTTATACCATAGTTTTGAAGATTAAAAAAGTTTACAATTTATGGATCATAGCTGGTCTACGGATAGAATTGTCCATAACCTCTAGATCTGGATCTAAAGGCACGACCTCAATCTTGATCTCGAGCTTATTCATGGGCCAAGGCAAGACGAACTCGAGTAGCACCCATAGGCTCCACGCTACCGTCACCATTAAGGCCTTCACCGTCGTGCATCCGACGCCGCTTGGAGAAAAACATCTAAACCTAGACTACTCGGTAGAGGCTGACCTCCTCTCCCCTCACCTCCTGCCAGTGAGGCCACCGAAGAAGAAGAGGGAAGAGTAAATTACACAAATCTACCACAATTGAGGCAGTGGTTACGGATCAGTACCATTCTTGGAAATTTTTGCTAAAAACTACAACTTCTGTGACATAGCGTTACAAATCGAGCAAATAATCATCTAACCACATTTTAACAGCAATTCTGACCGGTGCGTCCCATCTGTCAGTGCTGAGTTGGTGATACACGTGGAGAAGAAGATGCGCTGGACATGGAGCCCACCAGTCAGCCCCAAATCTTTCCCATATTCTTCTTCCTCCACTATTTTTCTCTTCCATTTTCCTGGCGTTGACCCGTCCTGGCCCTCCCTGAGCTCGCGAGCTAGCCCCTGGCCCTCCCCGAGATCGCCCGCGCCGGCGGCCGTCCCCGTCCGGCGCTCGCCCCGCCGGCGGCCGTCCCCGGCCGGCGCTCGCCCCGCCCCGCGCCGCCCGCGGCCGTCCCCGTCCTCGAGCTCGCCCGCGGCCGTCCCCGTCCCCGAGCTCGCCCGCGGCTGCCCCCGTCCGGCCCGAGCTTGCCTGCGCCGGTGGCCTTCTCCGTCCGTCCCCGAGCTCGCCCGCGGCCGCCCCCGCCCGCTCGTGGCCGTCCCCGGCCCTCCCAAGCTCGCATGCGCCGGCGGTCGCCACGTCAACGAGCTCGCCCGCGGCCGCCCATCCGGCCACGAGCTCGCCTGCGTCGGCGGCCTTCCCCGTCACCGAGCTTGCCGCGCGGCCGCCCTCCCCGAGCTCGCCGCGCGGCCGACGCGCGAGACGGCCGGGCGGACGACGTCCACGGGGGTCCACACGACCCGCACGGCGATGGCGGCGGAGGCGCTGCGGCGGCCGAGGCGACCGCCGAGGCCGCCGGCTCTGAGACGCTGAGCCGCACGGCGGCGGACCCGACGGAGCTATCGGTGGCCTGGAGCGCCGCCTTGTAGAGCGCGCGCGCGGGGACCGTGCCGGCGACCGAGGCGCCGAATCCACGCACCCCGTCGCGGCTGAGGATGGCACAGACGGTCGCCGCCGCCGCCTGCGGGGACAACCATATCGATCCGCCATCTTCCCTGTGGCCGGCGGGCCAACCTCTTCCCTCCCAGCGAAGTATTGGATTGCGGCGGCGAAGAGATACAGGAGGAAAAAAACAAAGAGGATGAAGGATGCTGGGGGGCTGACATGTGGGCCTGATGTCCACCTAAGCTCCTAGTCCATGTGTGCTGCCAACTCATCCTTACAAATGGGTCTCAGTGGTCAGAGTTGCTGTTAAATTGTTATTAGAGGACTATTTGCTCGATTTGTAAAGCTATGTCTAAGAAGTTGTAGTTTTTAGCAAAAATTTCCAAGAATGGTACTGACTCGTAACCACTACCCCAATTATGGTTGATTTGTGTAACTCAAGAGGGAAAGAGGAGCCGGGAACCGCTGCGACACTCCCAAGGAAAAGAGATCGGAGAGAGAGCTGAGGAGAAATGAGCGAGTTTAATAGTTTTCTCAAACTTCATGTCGGTTGATATTTGGAAAAACTTATATGACCTACTCATGCAAATATCAATCATATGTACTGTTTTTCTTTATATTTATGTGAACTTTTTTCCTTTATATTTATTTAAAATACTCTTTTTGTAGAAACTGAGTTTGCATTTGCATGAGTAGGTCATTAAAAAAAGTATTTTACACAAATACACTATAAAGAAAAACAGTACACATGCAAGTGGTCACTCGCTCCGCTCCACTCCACTGCAGGCTGTGGTGAGCTGAGTTGAGAATGCAGTGCGGTGCAGCTGTTTTCCTGTCGTGCCTTTACGACTCCAGATCCTGTATCAACTCCTTCCCTCCGTCTTGGAAGTTGCACCACAAACACACACAAACTTTCTTTTGACGTAGTACTACTGCTCATGTGCTTTTGGTCCGTGGCACACGTAAGATCAGATTCGCATATTAATTTTTTTGCTTAACTTTTCGTTTGCCCCGCCTGCTGTTGTCAGTGATGCCCTTTGCTTCGGTTTTCTACTCGTCGTCGGATGTCAAAAGAAATTCCTCGCGAGATACAGTGGCTAGATAAGATCAGATATTGTAGACGTGTTTCTTTTCTTTCGTAACGCGAAATGATGCTTATGCAGATTTGTCTAAATTTTAGGCGTAAATTTTATTAAGATACATTTCAATTTAGATAACTTTGTGATATCTTTTTTGAGACGAATGGACGAATGGAGTACTACTAGATCAAAACAGCTTTATTACTTTATCCAAAAAAATTGGTGTAAAGATTTTATAGATTGCTTATAATAAAGATTTGATCATTCATTCTGCATTTACGTGGATCCTGTTGAATATAAATACACTGCATAATCTCTTTCCATCAGTTTAAACTTTTGGTTCAGTTGGCTAGTACATCAATTTTTCATGGTATAAAAACCAAGAGGTCTCAAGCTTAAGACTATGCTCACGCAGATTCTGCGACCTACACCGAACCTACGCTAAGGACTAAAATAGTCTAGACATGAGGGGGAATATTGAATATAAATACACTGCATAGTCTATTTCTATCGGTTGCAGCAATCTTTCGGATCCTAGTTCTTATATGAGATTTTTTTATGTGTGCTTCGGTGTCCCCTCCTCTTCCACCACCACTAAGAGCATCTCCAGTCTCGTCCCCCAAACCGTCCCCCAAAGGGATTTGGGGCGCGCCGGACAAAAAAAGAGTTCCAGCCGCGTCCCCCAAAGCCCATTTTTGTCCGGCGCGGCCCGATACGGTGTCCGGCGCCCGAGCCCGTCCCCGTCCCACGAGGGACGCTCCGGGACGCCGGACACAGCAGCGAGGCCAACGGACGCGGGCCCGACCCGTCGGCGGCACGGAAGGCTAAAACCCCGTCGCCTACCTTTGGTCAAGCGACGTTAATGGCGTCCCTGTTTTCCCGGGCGACGCGAGGCACGCGTCCGGTCGTGCATGGCCGCGTGGCCGTCCGCGCCGGAGTTATTGCGTGCAACCACCCGCTGCCGCCGCTGTTTTAAGACGCCCTGCCGTTATCGCCGCTCATAATCCTTCTCGTCGCCGCCGCCTCCCCCCTCCCAGATCCTCTCCTCGCCGCTCAAAAAATGTCGAGCTCGTCCTCCCGCAAGATCGCCGCGACGAACGGCCGGACGCGGCAGCCTCACCGTGGCGGAGGCGTGGGAGCTGCTACCACGCCCGGTATCCGGTCCGCCGGACATGCGAGCTCGCCAAGCAGCGGCGGTTGGAAGATGGCCGTGAACGGCATTGGCGTTCCGCCGCCGCCGAAGCCGCGCACGGAGCAATGGTGGGACGCCATCAAGGCCCGTCGGGCTCAACTCACCGCCGATGAGCGGGCGGATCCGACATGGGCGGCCAAGGACAACGACGACTGGTGGGTCACGTACTTCAAGGCCAAGTACGACGTCGAGATGCATAGCACCACCGGCCTCATCGGCGGGCCCAACAGTTGGAACAGGGAAGGCCACGCCCTGTTCTGGGGCGTTCCGGGGCGCACCCTCGAGAACGTCATCCGCGGCCTCCGCAACGGCGCTCCAAGGCTGGAGATGCCGTCGTCGCCGCCGCCGTCTCCTCAATGGCAGCCGAGGAGGACGACGTACTCGTCCTCCTCGCATTCTTCTTCCTCGGGACCGGCGCGATCGACGCCGGTCCTCGTCGTACCGGTCGGCGCCGTACACCGTTCCCAAACGGGAGGTCAAGGAGGAGCCGGCGACGCCCGTCAGCACGAGGCGTGGCGGTAGCGGCGGCGGGCGGCAGCAAGGGAGCGCGGCGGCGCCCTCCTCATCCCGAGCCGGAGGTGAAGGAGGAGCCGGAGGAAGCGTCGCGAGCGGCGGCTGGCGGCGGAGTACGAGCGGCAGCGGTGGCTCATCGCCGGCGGCGGCGACCCCGAGGACTGCCCGGGGCTGCGGGCGGCGTTCTTGGCGTCCATGGACGACAAGGACGCTGGAGGGGCGACCTGGACGCGACGATCGCCATGTCCATCCGCGACTCCGGCAAGCCGGCTGGTGGACCTCACCGACGACGGCGAGCGGGACCAAGCGGCTTGGTGAAGGACGAGCCCGTGGACGAGCCCGTCGACGAGCGCGTCAAGCGAGGAGGTCGTCACCGACGAGATGTACAACTTCCAGCAGTACTACGACGCCTCCGGCCGCCGCAAGTGGTTCTAGATTAGGTTTAGTTTTAAAGTTAGTCAAATTTCGTTCGAATTTATGTAAGTTTGGACGAATCTAATCGAATCTAGTTAAGTTTAAAATTTGCAAAATTTTGTTTGGGGGACGCGACTGGGGAGCGACGTCCCCCAAACGCGGCACGAACGAAACACGTCCCCCAAACGCTCAATCCGGCGCGGTTTGGGGGACGGTTTGGGGGACGCGACTGGAGATGCTCTAAAGTGGAAAGGATAAATTTGTCCACGAAAGGATATCGAGGGATGGTCTAACCGTTCACAGGGGAACAAAGTTTGCAAAGGGTACACCGAACAAAACCATTTTTTCTTAGCTTGTTCATCTAAGAAATAACACAATTGCATATTTCAATATCCTTCTCACATCAGAAACTCAATTCGGCACCCGGGTGCGTATGATCCCTCTACCATGAAAACATATTTTCAAATGTTAAAAAATTTTGACAAAAAAATTTACATGTACATCTCCATAAGATATGTGTATTCATCAAGTTTCACGAAAAAATGATATTTTTTGTAGTCTAAGCGAAAAAGAGAAAATTTATCTTGTGATAAGTCTTTGTTTCAGCACCGAATTTTGTCTTTTTTACACATGCCACATGACATGTCGATTTTTCATGAAACGACTTTGTGAGCGTGTAGCACGCGAAGATGTACATGCGAAATTTTTGTTTCAATTTTTTTGACATTTTAAAATGTGTCTAATATGCATTTAAAAATAAAGGGAGCATATGCTCCCATGTGCCAAAACATCACTCCCCACCTTCTCACATCTAGTACTCACGTACCCTCCGTCCCATAGTAAGTACTATACTATTTGGCAACAAACTTCTTTTTTGTAAGAGTTTTGAATTTATTTTGGGATTAACGTCAATCTGACACGTACACCACTTTGTGGTTTGTCCCTGCAGTAATTCTTTTAGTGTACAATATAGATGTTGTCTTAGAATTTGTGTGCTTCCGATTCTCTGTTCTATGCTAAACCTTCGTTGTGTCCTGTGTGACCGTAGCAACCTTTTGAACCCGCTTTGACCCAATTTGTCTGGTTCCGTTGTTTCGAGCTCCTCCGTTCCAAATCATCTGCATCTTCGCTGGCTTCCCTCCTCGCCGGAGCTCCTCCTTGCCTTCCACCGGCCTCCCCCTTGCCCAAAACGATCTACCTCCCTATACAAGGCTCCAAGCAAGACAAGTGTGGGGCCGGCTTCCAAGCGGACTGGTTTCAGAGGTGCTACAAGTTGCTGGCGATCTATGGCTCGGGGCGGTGGAGCCGGGCGGCCGAGGAATGGCGTCCGGCGGCGATGTAGGTGCGGGGCTATACCTGGAGAA
>NC_061510.1:247007313-247025188 GCF_022539505.1 Lolium rigidum | reverse complement strand
GTATGGATGAATATGAGCAGTAGTACGGCGCCAGAAAAGTGCTTGCTGGCGTGCAGTTGATGGTAGTAATATTGCAGGAAGTAAACATGCAGTAGAACAGTAAACAAGCGGCGATAGCAGTATTTAGGAACAAGGCCTAGGGATCATACTTTCACTAGTGGACACTCTCAACATTGATCACATAACAGAATAAATAGATAGATGCTAGACTCTACACCCTCTTGTTGGATGATGAACACCACTAACTGTGTAGGATTACACGAACCCTCAATACCGGAGTTAACGAGCTCCACAATATTCAATGTTCATATTTAAAAAACCTTAGAGTGCATGACAGATCAACATAACCAAACCAAGTACTAACATAGCATGCACACTGTCACCTTCACACTACGAAAGGAGGAATAGATCACATCAATACTATCATAGCAATAGTTAACTTCATAATCTACAAGAGATCACAATCATAGCCTACGCCAAGTACTACACGATGCACACACTCGTCACCATTACACCGTGCGGAAGGAATAAACTACTTTAATAACATCACTAGAGTAGCACGCAGATATATTGTGATACAAAACACATTGCAATCATAAAGGGATATAAATAAGCACTTCACTATGCCATTCATAACGGTGAATAAGTATTCCGTGAAATATAGCCTAAGAGACCCACACGGTGCACACACTTGTCACCTTTACACACGTGGGACAAGGAGTCTCCGGAGATCACATAAGTAAAACCCACTTGACTAGCATAATGACATCTAGATTACAAGCATCATCATATGAATCTCAATCATGTAAGGCAGCTCATGAGATTATTGTATTGAAGTACATAGGAGAGAGATTAACCACATAGCTACCGGTACAGCCCCGAGCCTTGATGGAGAACTACTCCCTCCTCATGGGAGACAAGCAGCGTTGATGAAGATGGCGGTGGTGTCGATGGAGAAGCCTTCCGGGGCACTTCCCCGTCCCGGCGGCGTGCCGAAACAGGAGACTCCTGTCCCCCGGATCTTGGCTTCGCGATGGCGGCGGCTCGGAAGGTTTTCTCCGGTTTCGTCGAAGGTGATAGGGTTTTCGCGACGGAGGCTTTAAGTAGGCGGAAGGGCAAGGTCGGTGGAGTCACGAGGGACCCACACACGGGGCGGCGCGGGCCCTAGACCGGCCGCGCCGCCTTAGTGTGGCGCCACCTCGTGGCCCCACTTCGTATCTCCTCCGGTCTTCTGGAAGCTTCGTGTGAAAATAGGACCCTGGGCGTTGATTTCGTCCAATTCCGAGAATATTTCCTTACTAGGATTTCTGAAACCAAAAACAGCAGAAAACAGCAACTGGCCCTTCGGCATCTCGTCAATAGGTTAGTTCCGGAAAACGCATAAATATGACAAAAAGTATGCATAAAACATGTAGATATCATCAATAATGTGGCATGGAACATAAGAAATTATCGATACGTCGGAGACGTATCAGCGCTCTCCCCGTGCGGCCGCTGATGCCATTGCGTAGTCCCGTCACCGACGAAGTGGCCGGCAAGCGATGCGGCAGCGCGAAGAACCGTGAGCTGCCTTGCCTAAGTGCAGCACCGGGAATGGTGGTTAGGGCAGCACCAAGAGATGTCGCTTAGTTGCTGACTTAACCGCGCCGGAAAGGATTAGCAGCGAAGAATGAGAGAAATTGGGGGAAATTTTGGAAGTGAGAAGAAGAGGAAGGAGAGACGTAGGAGACTGGCTTAGAAATTTCTGGAGAACCATGAGGTGAAGCTTCTGGATATGCTCCCCGCGTGCAGCGCTCCTTCCATAGTCGCCGCGTCCGCCCCAGCGCCGCTCATCCCCTGCTTCCCTCCTCACCAACAGCTTCTCCAGGTATAGCTTAAATCTGATGATATTTTGTACTCAGATCTATGTTGGGTTTGGTGACATCATTGTTGAGATTGATGAAGACCTTGCCCACTGTGATGGATTTGTCGATGAAGTCGTAACTGTCGTCATCGCTTGAGCCATTTCTTATATATGAGTCCGCAGATGACTCAAACGATGTGTCGCTGAAGATCTTGGCGAGTTTCTCTCTTGTTCTGATGCTGACGTAACGTGTCGTCGAAGTTTCTTCTTCTGACTCAGTTGACGATGCATAGCTTGAAAAATCGGAATCGACCGCCGACGATCCCGACGAAATCGGAATTTCGACACGATACGATCCTTCCTTCTCGACGCGAAAGTGAAACCTTCCGAACGTCATCTCCAAGGGCTCCGCCAGATACGCATATGCATCCAAACGGGAGGGTGGGTGAGGAACAAAATCAACAAGACCAGCAGCGATCTGTTTACCTCGATCCATAGTGTTGCTTCCGGTTGACGATGTCGAAGATCTTGAACGTGCCATCGAGATCGGATCCTTACGCCTCTAATCCCCACGAGACGGCGCCAATTGACAAGGGATTAACTTGTCAATGCCTATGGATTGTAGGCTAGGGTTTAGTTAGAAGTAGAGGGCAAGTAGATCTCGAAGGTTTCAGCCGAAAAGTACTCGACGATTATGAAAGCTAGGGTTTGCAGACAATGATTCGATGATCTCCTCGTCCCTCGACTCCCCCTTTATATAAGAGGTGGAGCCGAGGGTTTAGTTTTGTACAAGTTACAGAGTCCGGGACGGTTTCCAACTCATCCCGCCAGATTTACAAACAACACTTCCTATTACAATTCTACTTTCCTTAATATATCTTGAGCTCTCGAACCTTCTTATTCTTCGGGTAGTGGGCCTTCGTTAAACCCCGGATACTATCTTTGGCAGGCCCATTTGGGATGCCTATGTCACCAGCCGACATCGCCGCTGGACGCCATTCCCTGCCGCCTGGCTCCACCGCCCCGAGCCATAGATCGCCAGCAACTTGTAGCACCTCTGAAACCAGTCCGCTTGGAAGCCGGACCCACACTTGTCTTGCTTGGAGCCTTGTATAGGGAGAGCTCAAGGTAGATCGTTCTGGGCAAGGGGGAGGCCGGTGGAAGGCAAGGAGGAGCTCCGGCGAGGAGGGAAGCCAGCGAAGATGCAGATGATTTGGAACGGAGGAGCTCGAAACGACGGAACCAGACAAATTGGGTCAAAGCGGGTTCAAAAGGTTGCTACGGTCACACAGGACACAACGAAGGTTTAGCATAGAACAGAGAATTGGAAGCACACAAATTCTAAGACAACATCTATATTGTACACTAAAAAAATTACTGCAGGGACAAACCACAAAGTGGTGTACGGTGTCAGATTGACGTTAATCCCAAAATAAATTCAAAACTCTTACAAAAAAGAAGTTTGTTGCCAAATAGTATAGTACTTACTATGGGACGGAGGGTACGTGAGTACTAGATGTGAGAAGGCGGGGAGTGATGTTTTGGCACATGGGAGCATATGCTCCCTTTATTTTTAAATGCATATTAGACACATTTTAAAATGTCAAAAAAATTGAAACAAAAATTTCGCATGTACATCTTCGCGTGCTACACGCTCACAAAGTCGTTTCATGACAAATCGACATGTCATGTGGCATGTGTAAAAAAGACAAAATTCGGTGCTGAAACAAAGACTTATCACAAGATAAATTTTCTCTTTTTCGCTTAGACTACAAAAAATATCCTTTTTTCGTGAAACTTGATGAATACACATATCTTATGGAGATGTACATGTAAATTTTTTTGTCAAAATTTTTTAACACTTGAAAATATGTTTTCACGGTAGAGGGATCATACGCACCCGGGAGCCGAATTGAGTTTCTGATGCGAGAAGGATATTGAAATATGCAATTGTGTTATTTCTTAGATGAACAAGCTAAGAAAAAATGGTTTTGTTCGGTGTACCCTTTGCAAACTTTGTTCCCCTGTGAACGGTTAGACCATCCCTCGATATCTTTTCGTGGACAAATTTATCCTTTCCACTTTAGAGCATCTTCAGTCGCGTCCCCCAAACCGTCCCCCAAACCGCGCCGGATTGAGCGTTTGGGGGACGTGTTTCGTTCGTGCCGCGTTTGGGAGACGTCGCTCCCCAGTCGCGTCCCCCAAACAAAATTTTGCAAATTTTAAACTTAACTAGATTCGATTAGATTCGTTCAAACTTACATAGATTCGAACGAAATTTGACTAACTTTAAAACTAAACCTAATCTAGAACCACTTGCGGCGGCCGGAGGCGTCGTAGTACTGCTGGAAGTTGTACATCTCGTCGGTGACGACCTCCTGCTTGACGCGCTCGTCGTCGGGCTCGTCCACGGGCTCGTCCTTCACCAAGCCGCTTGGTCCTGCCTCGCCGTCGTCGGTGAGGTCCACCAGCGGCTTGCCGGAGTCGCGGATGGACATGGCGATCGCCGCGTCCAGGTCGCCCCTCCAGGCGTCCTCGTCGTCCATGGACGCCAAGAACGCCGCCCGCAGCCCTGGGCAGTCCTCGGGGTCGTCGCTGCTGGCGATGAGCCGCTGCTGCCGCTCGTACTCCGCCTGCGACGCTTCCTCCGGCTCCTCCTTCACCTCCGGCTTCGGGATGAGGAGGGCGCCGCCGCGCCTCCCTTGCTGCCGCCCGCTGCCGCTACCGCCACGCCTCGTGTTGACGGGCGTCGCCGGCTCCTCCTTGACCTCCCGTTTGGGAACGGTGTACGGCGCCGACCGGTACGACGAGGACGGCGTCGATCGCGCCGGTCCCGAGGAAGAAGAGTGCGAGGAGGACGAGTACGTCGTCCTCCTCGGCTGCCATTGAGGAGACGGCGGCGGCGACGACGGCATCTCCAGCCTTGGAGCGCCGTTGCGGAGGCCGCGGATGACGTTCTCGAGGGTGCGCCCGGAACGCCCAGAACAGGGCGCGGCCTTCCCTGTTCCAGCTGTTGGGCCCGCCGATGAGGCCGGTGGTGCTGTGCATCTCGACGTCGTACTTGGCCTTGAAGTACGTGACCCACCAGTCGTCGTTGTCCTTGGCCGCCCATGTCGGATCCGCCCGCTCCTCGGCGGTGAGTTGAGCCCGACGGGCCTTGATGGCGTCCCACCATTGCTCCGTGCGCGGCTTCGGCGGCGGCGGAACGCCAATGCCGTTCACGGCCATCTTCCAGCCGCCGCTGCTTGGCAGCCGCATGTCCGGCGGGACTGGATACCGGGCGTGGTACAGCTCCCACGCCTCCGCCACGGTGAGGCTGCCGCGTCCGAAGCCGTTCGCCGCGGCGATCTTGCGGGAGGACGAGCTCGACATTTTTTGAGCGGCGAGGAGAGGATCTGGGAGGGGGGAGGCGGCGGCGACGAGAAGGATTATGAGCGGCGATAACTGCAGGGCGTCTTAAAACAGCGGCGGCAGCGGGTGGTTGCACGCAATAACTCCGGCGCGGACGGCCACGCGGCCATGCACGACGAGACGCGTCCCTGCGTCGCCCGGGAAAACAGGGGACGCCATTAACGTCGCTTGACCAAAGGTAGGCGACGGGGTTTTAGCCTTCCGTGCCGCTGACGGGTCGGGCCCGCGTCGGTTGGCCTCGCTTTCGTTGTGTCCGGCGTCCCCGGAGCGTCCCCTGTGGGACGGGGACGGGCTCGGGGCGCCGGACACCGTATCGGGCCGCGCCGGACAAAAATGGGCTTTGGGGGACGCGGCTGGAACTCTTTTTTTGTCCGGCGCGCCCCAAATCCCTTTGGGGGACGGTTTGGGGGACGCGACTGGAGATGCTCTTAGTGGTGGTGGAAGAGGAGGGGACACCGAAGCACACATAAAAAAATCTCATATAAGAACTAGGATCTGAAAGATTGCTGCAAACTGATAGAAATAGACTATGCAGTGTATTTATATTCAATATTCCCCCTCATGTCTAGACTATTTTAGTCCTTAGCGTAGGTTCGGTGTAGGTCGCAGAATCTGCGTGAGCATAGTCTTAAGCTTGAGACCTCTTGGTTTTTATACCATGAAAGATTGATGTACTAGCCAACTGAACCAAAAGTTTAAACTGATGGAAATGACTATGCAGTGTATTTATATTCAACAGGATCCACGTAAATGCAGAATGAATGATCAAATCTTTATTATAAGCAATCTATAAAATCTTTACACCAATTTTTTTGGATAAAGTAATAAAGCTGTTTTGATCTAGTAGTACTCCATTCGTCCATTCGTCTCAAAAAAGATATCACAAAGTTATCTAAATTGAAATGTATCTTAATAAAATTTACGCCTAAAATTTAGACAAATCTGCATAAGCATCATTTCGCGTTACGAAAGAAAAGAAACACGTCTACAATATCTGATCTTATCTAGCCACTGTATCTCGCGAGGAATTTCTTTTGACATCCGACGACGAGTAGAAAACCGAAGCAAAGGGCATCACTGACAACAGCAGGCGGGGCAAACGAAAAGTTAAGCAAAAAAATTAATATACGAATCTGATCTTACGTGTGCCACGGACCAAAAGCACATGAGCAGTAGTACTACGTCAAAAGAAAGTTTGTGTGTGTTTGTGGTGCAACTTCCAAGACGGAGGGAAGGAGTTGATACAGGATCTGGAGTCGTGAAGGCACGACAGGAAAACAGCTGCACCGCACTGCATTCTCAACTCAGCTCACCACAGCACTCCAGCCTGCAGTGGAGTGGAGCCGAGCGAGTGGCCACTTGCATGTGTACTGTTTTCTTTAAATTTGTGTAAAACACTCTTTCTTGTAGAAATGTAGGCTACATAAGTTTTTTTCAAATATCAATTGATATGAAGTTTGAGAAAACTATTAAACTCGCTCATCTTCCCCCATCTCTCTCGCTCATCTCTTTTTCTTCAGAGTGTAGTGGCGGTTCCCGGCCCTCTTCTCCTCGGTGGCATCACGGCCCTCACCGGCTGGAAGGGAGGGGGAGAGGAGGCCGGCATGTACAGAGTAGTCTAGGTTTAGATGTTTTTCTCCCAAGTGGAGTTTGGCTTTAGGGCATCTCCAGCGGCGCGACGCATTTCGGACGCCCAAAAATGGTCGCGAGTGTCCGTTTGCGTCGCCCCGCGGACATATTTTTTGTCCGCTCGTCCGTTTGCGTCTGGGTGTGCTCCCACCGGGGCGGCCCAGTTTTTTGAATTGCTACATAGTACAAACATTGAAAGTAGTACATAAAAATGCATAAAAACTATACAAAGTAGATCTATAGGCCTAGACTACTTGCTTCCTGACGGGCCGGCATCGTCGTTGCGTTGCTCTGTCGCCTGCTTCTCCTCCGCCTCCCGCGCGGCCGCAATGGCTCGGTGCGCCGCCGCGTCCTCTTGCAGGCACTGCTCCAGCCTCGCGTTGGCGGCCTCGTCCTTGAGCGTCCCGAAAGACTCGACGAGGGCTCGCTGCTCCGCCGCCTTCTCCTCCGGCGTCGGCGCATCAGGGTCATCGGATGACCAAGAAATCTCCGAGTCAGAGTCCTCGGCTGCAGCGGCGGCCGCCAGCCTGCGCTGTTGCAGCTCGGCGTCGACAGCCGCATGGGCCGCCCACTCCTCCTCTGCTTCCTTCTCCGCTTCAGCCAGGTCCGCGGCGTCCCTGACCGGGTGGAGGAGGTCGGTGCTGTCGTCGGAGTCGAACCCATCGTCGGAGCTCGAGGCCGGGGGAGGTGGAGTGGGAGGTGAAGGTGGAGGTGGAGGCGTGATGTCTACGCACGCTTCTATTCCTGTAGACAGTGTTGGGCCTCCAAGAGCAGAGGTTTGTAGAACAGCAGCAAGTTTCTCTTAAGTGAATCACCCAAGGTTTATCGAACTCAGGGAGGTAGAGGTCAGAGATATCCCTCTCAAGCAACCCTGCAATTACGATACAAGAAGTCTCTTGTGTCCCCAACACACCTAATACACTTGTCAGATGTATAGGTGCACTAGTTCGGCGAAGAGATATTAAAACACAGATGATATAGATGGTGGTAATATTGCAGAAAGTAAAGATGCAGTAAAACAGTAAACAAGCGATGTTTGCAGTATTTGGAAACAAGGCCTAGGGATTATACTTTCACTAGTGGACACTCTCAACATTGATCACATAACAAATAAATAACTTGTCCTCACTTGTGCTACATACACTCTCTTGTTGGATAACAAACACCATTCATTGTGTAGGGCTACAAGAGCTCCCTCAAGCCGGAGTTAACAAGCGCCACAACATTCGGTGTTCATATTTAAGTAACCTCTAGAGCATAATAGACCGTTGCAATTTAGACCGAGTACTAATCATAGCATACACACTGTCACCTTTAAGCTATGAAAGGGGGAATAGATCACATCAATACTATCATAGTAATAGTTAACTCCATAATCTACAAGAGATTACAATCATAACCTACGCCAAGAACTACATGATGCACACACCGTCACCTTTACATCATGAAGGAGGAATAGAATACTTTAATAACATCACTAGAGTAGCACATAGATGATATTCAACTAGATCACAAAGCTCATGATCACATAAAGATCACATGGGAGAGAGAGATGAACCACATAGCTACCGGTACAGCCCTTAGCCTTGAGGGAGAACTACTCCCTCCTCATCATAGGAGACAGCAGCGGCGATGAAGATGGCGGTGATGTCGATGGAGATGCCTTCCGGGGGCACTTCCCCGTCCCGGCGGCGTGCCGGAACAGAGACTTCTGTCCCCCGAATCTTGGCTTCGCGATGGTGGCGGCTGCGTAACTTTTCTCGTCCCGTGGCTTATTCCCTTAGGGTTTTCGCGATAAAGGCTTTATATAGGCAAAGAGGCGATGTCAGTGGAGTCCTGGTGGAGCCAGACCATAGGGGGGCGCCCCCCCCCCCCTTGGCTGCGCCGCCTTGTGGGGTGGGCCCCCCTGGCTCCCCTCTGGCCCCTCTTCGGTGCTCTGGAAGCTTCCGTGGAAAATAAGATCGTGGGTGTTGACAAGGTATTAACTTGGCAATGCCTGCGGATTGTAGACTAGGGTTTCGTTGGATGTAGAGGGCAAGTAGATCTCAAAGGTTTCAGCCGAAAATTACTCGACGAATATGAAACTAGGGTTGCGTTGACAGTAAAATCGATCCTTTCTTTGTCCCTCGACTCCCCCTTCTATAGGAGGCGGAGCCGAGGGTTTCGTAGTACACAAGTTTACAGAGTCCGGCAGGGTTTCTGACCCGTCGCGCAAGATTACAAGTAATGCTTCCTATTACAACTCTAGCTTTCCTTAATAGTATCTTGGGCTTCCGAATCTTCTTGCTCTTCGGTTATGGGCCTTCAGTAAACCCCGGGTACCATCCTCGGTAGGCCCATTGGGGATGCCTATGTCAGTAGCCCCCGAGATTTTGCTTGAATCATAGAATCAGGGAAAATATCCAACTTTATATTCGTTCAAATAGCTCTGAACTTTATCACATATCTTTGGATACGAAATTTTATATTGTACAGGGATAATGGTAGTTGGGGCTAGTTCATCTGACGGATCAGGTACTAGTTAACTGCTCTAGTGGCAATCCGCAAAAACCTACTTCAAGATCACGTCCCTGGACATGATCTCGGGATACTGGTGTAAACTTCGACAGGTGCCGCTTAAGGTCTTACCATTCCGTCGAGTCCCAGTCATATTTTATCGGGTACCTAACGCGTCCGTTAGGATTTTTCTTCGTATCTGTTGATACGGAAAAAAGTAGCAAACCGACGTCAGAGACGGTGCCACGCCGCTCAGAACGGATCTAGGGTCTTACCTTCGCAAAGTTTTGCGGCATTCAGAGATTATTCGCTACTTTGGCGCTCCGAGAATATATTGTCGAGTGCTTTTTCGGCTGTTGGAATAGCACATTTTATTGAGTCAATGTATGACTTTATTTTGCCTTCCCGATGGGAGTATATGTAGAGTTATTTGTATAACTCGAAATATGCTCACTTCTTCTTTTTTCTCTTCTTTCTTTTTTATAATTTCATCGGGCACGCCAACAGCGTTCCCGATGGGAGTAGCCCCCGAGGCTACAGCCAAGGACTAGTGCTTGGTTGTAGGCTCAAATTTTAATGCCTCATATCACTATATTTTCAACCTTTCTCAAACTTGTCATATCTATCGGGTGCGCGACCAGCGCTCCCGATGGGAGTAGCCCCCGAGGCTATGAACAAATGCTTGCATTAGGTCATAGGCTCTCGACATTTCTATTTTTTCATACTTGAATATTTCTTTTTTCCAAAGTATCCCCCGAGCATTTGGGCAAAAACTTGTATTTGATCAAAGGCTCTCGCAATAATCAATAATTTTCTGTTGTCGCCATTCTTATGAAACTTCATAGCCGAGATTTTCTCTTACCAAGGTGACGTCATTGCTTACGATAGCCACGATCACTGTATCGGGAAAACGCGAGAACTGCTCTCTCTGTCTCGTGGGCCCAAATTTCCTATCAAATTGACACGTCGTGCAAGTGGGGGACACACGTCCTCCACTTTTCCTGGCGCACGTACTGTAGCTCCTGTCTTTTCTCGTCTGGCTGAAATTACTTTTTACCCCTTGTCTACGTGTACAGCATCTATTCCACCATTTCTTCATCCAACGGTGCGTCGATTCACCGCACCCCTATATAATGTCATCGTCTTCCTCCGCCAGTACCTTCGCTTGCGCCGCACCTCTGCTTCTCCTCTGCAAAATCCTCCACTGCTCCCATTGCTTCAAGCGCTCAACCACGCTCACACCTTTCTCCTCCACGCTCATTGATGCCACCTCGCGCGCGTCTGACCAGGCATAGCACTCCGGAGTCTAAGATGGCCGCCGAAGATCTGGAGTGGGAGAGATCCAAGATCTCCAACCAAGACATGAACCTGCTGAAGAAGCTGGGGTTCACCAAGAAGGAGAACGCGCTGCGCTTCCCCAAGGAGGAGAGCTATCCATCGCCTCCAATGGAGTACCGGGTCAGTTTCGTTGACCATCTCATCCGCGGTCTTTCTCCCCCCATCCACGAGTTTCTCCGGGGTATCCTTTTTGTCTATGGGCTTCAGCTGCATCAGCTGACACCCAATTCCATCCTCCACGTGTCGATTTTTATCACACTGTGTGAGTGCTTCCTCGGAGTCCAACCTAATTGGGCGTTGTGGAAGCGCATTTTCTGTCTCCGCCGTAATGGTTCCCACGATGTCGCTTATAACATCGGCGGCGTTGTTATCTGTGTTCGTCCTGACGTCGAGTACTTCGACGTCAAATTCCCCGACTCCGTCCAAGGGTGGCGCAAGAGATGGCTCTATGTACACGAAGAGAGCTCTGATTCAATGGAATACAACATTGCTCCTTTTGATGGAAGAGCCAAGATTCTCCGCCGCCGATCCTGGGACGCTGAAGCTACCGAAGAAGAGAAATCGGCGACAGAGGCGCTGATGACTCGCATCCATGAGCTCCAGAACACCCGTGGCAAGGAATTGTCGGGTATCCAGATCACCGCCTACTTCCTTAGGATTAGATTGCAGCCTCTGCAAGCTCGCAAAAATCCCCTTTGGATGTATGCTGGTGTTGAAGATGTTGAGAGGCTCTCCAAGGACCTTCCTGTGAAGGACTTGGAGAAATTGATCCGAAGAATGTCAAAGCTTAGCAAGAAGGACACCATTCCAACTTCTTGCCGCGTTAAGCCATTTAGTGGCGCCAATCCCCTTCCCGAGGTAATTTTGTCCTCTTGCTTATTATATTGTCTTCTCAAGCTTTTGGCATCTGTCGACTACTATTTTGCTAACGCCTTTGTGGCTTAACTTTTTGTCAACACTCTTTGTTTTTCGCAGAACCACCCTATTCTAGCTTCTCTTCCTCCTCTTCCGGAAGGTGGTGAAGTCGAAGAACGCACCATTGTCGAGGATGACAACCAGGGTACTTCTCGCCCTGATAGTGAAGTCGCGGGTTCCCAAAAATCCGCGGCTTCTCTTGAAAAAGAAGCTGAGACTGAGGCCACTGCCTCAACACACTCTTCTCTTCCAGCTTCTTCTCCGAAGAACAAGAGGAAAAGGGGCGAGGTTGTCGATTCCGGCACCTCCAAAGCCGGTTCTGCACATGCCAAAGAAACTGCTCCTGATGTTGGAAAGAGGGCGTTCAACCCTTACGAGGATGCCCTTGTCAGCTCGTAAGTTCCCTATTACTTTTTGTTGCTTTGCTCTCTATGTTTTTGTCTATCTTGATTCTTATATTGTCGCCATTTTGTTGCAGTGGTGACGAGGAAGAAGAGCAGCATATTGACGCGACTGCTCAAACGAGTATGTCGCGTACTTTAGTTGTATCTGAAGCTCAGCCTGATGGAGATGAAACTTCGCCTCCTCAGCAAAACATTGAGCATTCAACTCCACCTGCAAGCCCTCGTGCCCCTTCGCCAAAGAGGGCAAGGGTCGAGCCATCCAAGGAGCCTATCATGTTCCCTGGTAGTTCTACGACACCTTCATTGGATGACGTAAGTTTTTCACTCTTTTTTCTTCTCTCTCCTTTTTTTATGTTCCGAGCCTTTTAATACTTTCATCTCTCCTTTGTTTCTTGCGAGGTGTTGTCGAATTTATACTGGCTATATTGACTTCTTTTCTCTCTTGGTCCTTTCTTCAGCCTTTAATGAAGGAATTTATTCGTCTCGGTACCCAATTCGTCGGGTACCGTGACCATACCAAGAAGCTGGAAGGTACTACTTTTATCTGCCTCTTCTGTTGCATGTGCTCCGTTATTTTGTCATGATATTTGATTGTTGTTTATTTTGCCAGGAGATCTTGCGGAGTCCAACAAGCGTGCTGACGCTCTTGCTACCAAGTTAAAGCAGAGCGAAAAGGCCCGCAACAAAGCTGAAGCAGATGCTGCCACCGTCGAAGATCTTCAAAAAAGACTTCACGACGCGGAAACTTTTTTAAGCGAAAACATAACTCAGCAGTCTGCTCGCGAACAAGAAATCCTTACTCGCTTGGAGTCACAATGTCGACGTTTTGTTAGTAAGTGCTCAGATCCTTGTTGTTTCCTTGTGTCGTTTTTGTTCCCTTTTTTCTTTGATCAACTCTTTTTTACTTTACTCAGGGAGAACCGATCAAGAATATGAGCTGGAAGGTCCTGAAGGTTGCCAACTCCTTGACGCGCTTTCTCTTCTTGAGATCCATGGTGATGAGGCCAGCGATGGCCTTGCTGAAGTTAAGATTGGCCTGTCGTGGCTTTTTCCATACTTCTTCAAGAAGAAGGAAGTACCCGCGACTTTTGTCGCTCTCTCCAAGTGCTTCAATTCTCAAGAAGACCTTGGAATCCAACTTCGCCAAGAAGGGTTGAAAGTTGGCGTTGAAGGTACAATTGCCTTGGTTGCTGACAGCCAGCAAGAAATCGATTGGGCAAGAGTTGGCTACACGGAGGAGATGGAGACGAAGAGGTGGCAGTCGCTGATTAAAGCTGCCAAACCAAACTCGAAGAAGATCCTCGGCTATCTCGGATACAATCCAACTCCTGCTCCTAGTTCGTCGAAGCCGGAGGTCAAGTAGACCACCTTGTCTTCTCTTTTAGTTTTAACTCTCTTTTGACGTTGTCGCCCTAGTAGTTTTGGCGACAACTCGCTCGATAGTTCATTAGGGACCCTTCTTTTGTAATAACAATGTACATACTTCGAGAATCAATGGAAATCTATCTTTGCTTGATGATTGATGTCGAATCTTTTATTTCCAGTTGATTTTTGACAACTATACTGCAACTCCTCGTCCTTCCGATGTTTTACCTGCGTCGTCCCGTTTGAAGAAGGCACGTGTTGCTGTCGAATTTATTGAAGATTCATCGAGTAAAAGTTCGGCAGAAGACTTGGAAGAACTTCGCCAACAGCTCCAGTCTATGAAGAAACAATCTCTTATGATAATGGAACAGTCTCGAAAGTCTTCCGAGAGGGAACAAATTGCGCTTCAACAGGCTAAAGTTGCTATGGCTGAAAAGGAAACCGCGGTTTCTGAGGCTGCTGCAGCGTCTCGATGAGAAAATTTCATGCTTGAGCTAATGCTTGATTCCAGCTTGGATATGGTGGGTATATTTCATTCACTTGATCATGTGGGTTGCATGCTTTCCTTTCCTTTCTAATTCCTCCGCCAAAAATAGGTTCTTTTCTGGATACCGCTGCCGAGGATCAACGTGTTGAAGCTCGATCCAATGTGCTTCTCAGACTTGCCGAAGAGCATGGTTCCAACTTTTGGGGTACACCTGAACGTACTCGCCAAATTGTCAGATTTCAAGATCGTGCGACTCAGGTCCGTGAGTTTCTCGACTTCTGTACAAGGACGTTATCTTTAGTTTACGGCACCATGTTCCCACGCAATGAGATGCCAGCAACCCTTCCTGCTTTGATGGATAAATTTCGAGATGCGCCTCGGATCCATGGATTTGTGCGGGCCCAGCTATCTGCCGGCGCCAGGTTTGCTATGATGATGATAAAAATCTGCTACCCCAAGTTTGACATGAGTCAAATTGTTACCAAGTGCCTGGCTAAGATGGCGAAAAGGAAAAGGATATGATGGATGAACTTCTTCGGATGGATGCTGAGTTCTTCGTGAAGGGCAGCTATGCTGAGCATAGTACTCGCACTGTAAATAATGAACGGATGACCATAGATGATATACTAGGCAGCAATTGAGAGTTTTCTTTTTTAGCTTGTCGAGTTTTTTCAGGCGCTGCATCTTGTATGTTGTAAACATAATCTATATTGTAAAGCCAGTAAATATTTTTGTTTTTCCTTTGTCAAGCCCCCGAGCGTGTTGGTGACAATTTCCTCTATTGTGTATGCAAGGTTTAAACCAAGGCAAAACAATGAACTATATTGATTGTAGTATTTTTGCGGGTACTAGCCCCCGAGCTCTTTTGTCGACCACTATTTTGTATCGTCTTCTTTATTTGGCGAGGTGTTATGCACCAAGGCGAGATATTTTGTGCGTTGGCGTTGTATATATATATTGTAATTTCTGGGCACAAGCCCCCGAGCGTGTCGAAGGAAAAGATGTATATTTCCACTATCTTTATTATATTGCAGCACCGCTAGTCCGCCTCATTAAAATCCTTTTCCGGCCCCACTCGGTGCCCAGAAAAAGGAAAAGAGTGCGTCTGAAAACTCGCGGGCGTTTCAGTACATTGTAGCTTTACGAGGAGGACTACATTTCGACTCTAGGCGTAAAAACGCCTGAGGTGTGCCACGTTCCAAGGATTTGGCTCGACAGCTCCTGTCTTCTTGTCCTTTATCCTGTATGCGCCTCCTTCGATTACTTCTGTGATGATGTAAGGTCCAAGCCATGGCGACTCGAGTTTTTCATGGCTTTTCTGATTGAGCCGCAAAACTAAGTCTCCAACCTGGAAAGACCTTGGTCGCAAACGTTGATACGTCTCAAACGTATCTATAATTTATTATGTTCCATGCTAGTTTTATGACAATACCTACATGTTTTGTTCACACTTTATATCGTTTTTATGCGTTTTCCGGAACTAACCTATTGACGAGATGCCGAAGTGCCGGTTCTCGTTTTCTGCTGTTTTTGGTTTCAGAAATCCTAGTAAGGAAATATTCTCGGAATTGGACGAAATCAATGCCCAGGCATCCTATTTTTCCACGAAGCTTCCAGAACACCCGAGAGCCGGCGGAGGGGGGCCACGGGGCCACCGGATGACGAGGTGGCGCGGCCGGGGCACGGGCCGCGCCCCCCTATTGTGTCACCGCCTCGTCAGCCCTCCGACTCCGCCTCTTCGCCTATTTAAAGGTCCCTGACCTAAATCTTCGAGACGGAAAAGCCACGGTACGAGAAACCTTCGAGAGCCGCCGCCATCGCGAAGCCAAGATCTGGGGGACAAGAGTCTCTGTTCCGGCACTCCGCCGGGACGGGGAAGTGCCCCCGGAAGGCTCCTCCATCGACACCACCGCCATCTTCATCACCGCTGCTGTCTCCCATGAGGAGGGAGTAGTTCTCAATCGAGGCTAAGGGTTGTACCGGTAGCTATGTGGTTAATCTCTCTCTCTGTACCCCAATACAATGATCTCATGAATTGCTTTGCATGATTGAGATCCATATGATGAGCTATTAGTCTATGTGCTACTCTTGTGATGTTATTAAAGTAGTCTATTCCTCCTTCACGGTGTAATGGTGACAGTGTGTGCATCGTGTAGTTCTTGGCGTAGGTTATGATCATAATCTCTTGTAGGTTATGGAGTTAATTATTACTATGATAGTATTGATGTGATCTATTCCCCCTTCATAGTGTAAATGTGACAGATGTGTATGCTATGTTAGTACTCGGTTTAAATTGCAAAGATCTATTATGCTCTAAGGTTACTTAAACATGAATACCGAATGTTGTGGAGCTTGTTAACTCCGGCATTGAGGTGCTCTTGTAGCCCTACACAACGAATGGTGTTCATTATCAAACAAGAGTATATGTAGCACAAAGGAAGAGAACTTATTTATTTATGTGATCAATGTTGAGAGTGTCCACTAGTGAAAGTATGATCCCTAGGCCTTGTTCCCAAATACTGCAATCATCGCTTGTTTACTGTTTTACTGCATCTTTACTTCCTGCAATATTACTACCATCAACTGCACGCCAGCAAGCACTTTTCACGGCGCCATTACTACTGCTCATATTCATTCATACCACTTGTATTTCACTATCTCTTCGTCGAACTAGTGCACCTATACATCCGACAAGTGTATTAGGTGTGTTGGGGACACAAGAGACTTCTTGTATCGTGATTGCAGGGTTGTTTGAGAGGAATATCTTTGACCTCTTCCTCCCTGAGTTCGATAAACCTTGGGTGATCCACTTAAGGGAAACTTGCTGCTGTTCTACAAACCTCTGCTCTTGGAGGCCCAACACTGTCTACAAGAATAGAAGCACACGTAGACATCAAGCACTTTTCTGGCGCCGTTGCCGGGGACGAATCAAGACACTCCATCAAGCCCGTCAATCGCCATCAAACCTCCCACATCAACCACACGCGCCAGTTGTGGACAGCAAGCACTTTTCTGGCGCCGTTGCCGGGGAGGAAAGGTAAAAGGCACTCATACACCGGTCCCAGGTAACTAAGTACTTTTCTGTTGCCGTTGTGTGTGCGCTCGAAGCTATTTCCTTTAGATCCTGCAATTGCATCTTTTTGTTTCTTGTTAAACACTAGTAAGGAATAATGGAAAACATCTGTGAGCTTTTTAAACTATTTCCTGAGTCAAGACATGAATGGTTTAATGCGAAAATTAAAAAACCTATGGAACCTTATTTGCATGCTAGTATGAACGCTTTGAACACCATTGTTGATAATGATATAGAAAATTCTAAGCTTGGGGAGGTCGGTTTTGATGAAAATGATCTCTTTAGCCCTCCGGGTATTGAGGAGAAAGTTTATGTTGATTATGATATGCCTCCCATATATGATGATTATAATGATAGTGGTCTTCTGGTGCCGCCTACTATGGAGGATAAAGTTTATTATGATGATACTATACCTCCTATATTTGATGATGAGAATAATAATGATAGCTACTTTGTTGAATTTGCTCCTACTACAACTAATAAAATTGATTATGCTTATGTGGAGAGTAATGATACTTTTATGCATGTGAATAAGAATGCTTTATGTGATACTTATATTGTTGAGTTTGTTCATGATGCCTCTCGAAAGTTATTATGAGAGAGGAAAATATGGTTGTAGAAATTTTCATGTTACTAAAACACCTCTCTATATGCTGAAATTTTTGAAGTTACACTGGTTTTATCTTCCTATGCTTGTTACTTTGCTCTTCATGAACTTGTTTATTTACAACATTCCTATGCATAGTAAGCATGTTAGACTTAAATGTGTTTTGAATTTGCTTCTTGATGCTCTCTTTTGCTTCAACTCTTATTTCTTGCGAGTGCATCATTAAAATTGCTGAGCCCATCTTAATGGCTATAAAGAAAGAACTTCTTGGGAGATAACCCATGTCTTTATTTTGCTATTGTTTTGT
>NC_061510.1:246981254-247007213 GCF_022539505.1 Lolium rigidum | reverse complement strand
CACAACAATTGCCAAGTATCACATTACCCAAGACATTATAGCAATTACTACATGTATCATTTTCCAATTCCAACCATATAACAATTTAACGAAGAGGAAACTTCGCCATGAATATTATGAGCTAAGAACACATGTGTTCATATGAACCAGCGGAGCGTGTCTCTCTCCCACACAAGCATGATGTAATCCAATTTATTCAAACACAAACAAAAACAAAAGCAAACAAACAGACGCTCCAAGAAAAAGCACATAAGATGTGATGGAATAAAAATATAGTTTCGGGGAGGAACCTGATAATGTTGTCGATGAAGAAGGGGATGCCTTGGGCATCCCCAAGCTTAGACGCTTGAGTCTTCTTGATATATGCAGGGGTGAACCACCGGGTGCATCCCCAAGCTTAGAGCTTTCACTCTCCTTGATCATAGTATATCATCCTCCTCTCTTGACCCTTGAAAACTTCCTCCACACCAAACTCGAAACAACTCATTAGAGGGTTAGTGGACAATAAAAATTAACATGTTCAGAGGTGACACAATCATTCTTAACACTTCTGGACATTGCATAAAGCTACTGGACATTAATGGATCAAAGAAATTCATCCAACATAGCAAAAGAGGCAATGCGAAATAAAAGGCAGAATCTGTCAAAACAGAACAGTCCGTAAAGATGGATTTTATTAGGCCACCAGACTTGCTCAAATGAAAATGCTCAAATTGAATGAAAGTTGCGTACATATCTGAGGATCATGCACGTAAATTGGCATAATTTTCTAAGCTTCCTGCAGGGCAGTGGGCTCAGATTCGTGACAGCAAAGAAATCTGGAACTGCGCAGTAATCCAAATCTAGTACTTACTTTACTATCAAAGACTTTACTTGGCACAACAAAACACAAAACTAAGATAAGGAGAGGTTGCTACAGTAGTAAACAACTTCCAAGACACAAATATAAAACAAAGTACTGTAGCAAAATAACACATGGGTTATCTCCCAAGAAGTTCTTTTCTTTATAGCCATTAAGATGGGCTCAGCAGTTTTTATGATGCACTCGCAAGAAATAGTATTTGAAGCAAAAGAGAGCATCAAGAGGCAAATTCAAAACACATTTAAGTCTAACATGCTTCCTATGCATGGGAATCTTGTAAATAAACAAGTTCATGAAGAGCAAAGTAACAAGCATAGGAAGATAAAACAGGTGTAGCATCAAAAATTTCAGCACATAGAGAGGTGTTTTAGTAACATGAAAATTTCTACAACCATATTTTCCTCTCTCATAATAACTTTCAGTAGCAACATGAGCAAACTCAACAATATAACTATCAAATGAAACATTCTTATCATGAGTCTCATGCACAAAATTACTACTACTCCCAACATAAGCATAATCAGTTTTATTAGTTGTAGTGGGAGCAAATTCAACAAAGTAGCTATCATTATTATTCTCATCATCAAATATAGGAGGCATATTGTAATCATAATCAAATTCACTCTCCATAGTAGGTGGCACCAAAAGACCACTATCATTATAATCATCATAAATAGGAGGTAAAGAATCATCAAAGTAAATTTTCTCCTCGATGCTTGGGGGACTAAAAATATCATGAAAACCAGCTTCCCCAAGCTTAGAACTTTCTATATTATTGTCAACAATGGTGTTCAAAGCGTTCATACTAATATTACTACCAGCATGCAAAGAAGATTTCATAGGTTTTTTAATTTTCGCATCAAACAATCCATGTTTTAAATCAGGAAATAGAATAAGAAGCTCACTCTTGTACATTATGCCAAACTAGTGTAAACAAGAAACAAAAAGATGCAATTGCAGGATCTAAAGGAAATAGCTTTGAGCACACACACGACGGCGCCGGAAAAATACTTTACCTGGGACCGGAGTATGAGAGCCTTTTACCTTTCCTCCCCGGCAACGGCGCCAGAAAAGTGCTTGATGTCTACGTTCCCCCTCCTTTCCCGTAGACAGTGTTGGGCCTCCAAGTGCAGAGGTTTGTAGAACAGCAGCAAGTTTCCCTTAAGTGGATACCCAAGGTTTATCGAACTCGGGGAGGAAGAGGTCAAAGATATCCCTCTCATGCAACCCCGCAACCACAAAGCAAGAAGTCTCTTGTGTCCCCAACACACCAAATAGGTGCACTAGTTCGGCGAAGAGATAGTGAAATACAGGTGGTATGAATAAGTATGAGCAGTAGCAACGGTGCCGTAAAAGTGCTTGGCGTGTAGTTGATGGTGGTGGTATTGTAGCAGTAGTAACGCATAGAAACAAGTAAACAAGCAGTAGTAACGCAGAGTAGTAACGCAGCGAGTAGTAAACAAGCGGTAGTAACTCAGCAGTATTTAGGAACAAGGCCTAGGGATTACACTTTCACTAGTGGACACTCTCAACATTGATCACATAACAGAATAGATAAATGCATACTCTACACTTTTGTTGGATGATGAACATATTGCGTAGGATTACACGAACCCTCAATGCCGGAGTTAACAAGCTCCACAATAATGCTCATGTTTAAGTAACCTTTAGTGTAAGATAGATCAACACTACTAAACCAAGTACTAGCATAGCATGCACACTCGTCACCTTCATGCATATGTAGGAGGAATAGATCACATCAATATTATCATAGCAATAGTTAACTCCATAATCTACAAGAGATCATGATCATAGCATAAACCAAGTACTAACACGGTGCACGCACTCGTCACCTTTGCACACATGCGGGAGGAATAAACTACTTTAATAACAAATCACTAGAGTAGCACATGGATAAATTGTGATACAACATGCTGCAATCTTAAAGAGATATAAATAAGCACCTCACTATACCATTCAATGAGTAAGTATTCTGTGAAATCTAGCCTAAGAGACCCACACGGTGCACACACTCTGTCACCTTTACACACGTGGGACGAGGAGTCTCCGGAGATCACATAAGTAAAACCCACTTGACTAGCATAATGACATCTAGATTACAAGCATCATCATATGAATCTCAATCATGTAAGGCAGCTCATGAGATTATTGTATTGAACTACATAGGAGAGAGATGAACCACATAGCTACCGGTACAGCCCCGAGCCTCGATGGAGAACTACTCCCTCCTCATGGGAGCAGCAGCGGTGATGAAGATGGCGGTGGAGATGGCAGCGGTGTCGATGGAGAAGCCTTCCGGGGGCACTTCCCCGCTCCGGCAGGGTGCCGGAACAGAGACTCCTGTCCCCCGGATCTTGGCTTCGCGATGGCGGCGGCTCGGAAGGTTTTCGTGGGTTTCGTCAATTGGTATCGGGTTTTCTCGATCCAGGGGCTTTATATAGGCGAAGAGGCGGCGCGAGAGGGCTGACAGGGGGCCACACCATAGGGCGGCGCGGCCCCCCTCTCGGCCGCGCCAGCCTATGGTTTGGTGGCCCCGTGGCTCTTCTCTCGGCGGTTCTCGTGTGTTCTGGATGCTTCCTGGTAAAATAGGAACCCGGGCGTTGATTTCGTCCGATTCCGAGAATATTTCGTTACTAGGATTTCTGAAACCAAAAACAGCAGAAAACAGGAACTGGCACTTCGGCATCTTGTTAATAGGTTAGTTCCAGAAATTGCACGAATATGACATAAAGTGTGCATAAAACATGTAGATAACATCAATAATGTGGCATGGAACACAAGAAATTATCGATACGTTGGAGACGTATCATGTTCCATCGCTGGATATACATTCTTATTGGTTCGTCATACTTGTGCCTGCAAGCCCTTAATTGCTCTATTGATGCGGGTTTCTTGCACGTGGATCAGATATTTTTTACGAACAAATCTTCGAAAGTCTCCCAGCTGTCGATGGATCCCTCTGGCAACTTCTTTATCCACGATCTTGCGGATCTGCTGAGGTGAACCTGGATGCTCTGCATGGTAGTTGCTCTAGTTCTGCCCGTCAACTTCACTGTCTCCAGGTAGTCGATTAACCAGTCCTCGGGATCTTGCAAACCATCAAACTTTTTGTAGTTATTATGGGGTAATTGGAACCCAGAAGGAACCCGAGTTTTGCGAACTCGTCGAGTGAAGCAAGGGAGCCCACACATATGTTCTTCGTCTACTTCTGGTGAATATCGACGTTTTATTCTCTCTTGACGTGCTCTATCGACTCGTGCTTGTGTCGTTGTGTATCTCGCATCACCTTCTCGTGGAGAAGCTCGCGCTATCGTGACAGGTCGAGGACTGTTTCGCCTTGGGGCACTTTTAGGTGGTGTGCTTGAGCTTGCGAACGCCGTTCCCATGGCTCCGACTCCCTCCATGGACATTTGTTATAGTGCTTCTCTTGGATCTGCGGGAGGTGGCCTTGATGCCAATATGAAGACTTGAGTCGCCATGTATCCAGCTTCCGGTGTTTTGGGGATGATGTTCCCTCTTGTATCTATCGACATAAAGGACATGTCGAGATTCTGGATCAAATGCTCCCGCTCATTCTCGGGTACATGCGCCAGTCGAGATCTTCCTCTAGCGCGTGCTGCTCTATGGTTATCTCCCGAAGTTCCTGATTGTCGACTTAACTCAGCTCTTCGTCTACTCGACGCAGAAGCTGCAGCTTTTCTTAGTTCAAGTATCACTTTTTTTTTCAAGCTCTCGTCCAGCACGTGCGAGTCTATATTGATATGCTTGAAGCTCTTCCGCCGTGGCTGTGGTTATCATCGGCTCTGTGCCATTCATGGCTCTTGATGCTCTGTACCAAGATGCTTGCGGAAGTTGTATTTTCCCGCGAGGTGTAGGCCCGACGTATTTATTTCCTAATCCTCGCGTAAGATTAGCGGGATCGATGTATGGATTTCCCAGATCATCGAAAGCCTCCGATGTTTCATCTTCTTGACGACTTGACTCGCCAATTTCATAGACCTGGTGGTATATTGTAGCGTTGTTTTCCTCTTCAGGGTTGGTGACACCGTCATATAGATCGGCGAAGACCTTTGATGTCTACGTGTGCTTCTATTCTTGTAGACAGTGTTGGGCCTCCAAGAGCAGAGGTTTGTAGAACAGCAGCAAGTTTCCCTTAAGTGGATCACCCAAGGTTTATCGAACTCAGGGAGGAAGAGGTCAAAGATATCCCTCTCGAGCAACCCTGCAATCACGATACAAGAAGTCTCTTGTGTCCCCAACACACCTAATACACTTGTCAGGTGTATAGGTGCACTAGTTCGGCGAAGAGATAGTGAAATACAAGTTATGGATGTATATGAGTAGCAATAGCAATCTGAATAAAATATGGCAGCGAGTAAACATGCAACAGAACAGTAAATAAGCGGAGATTCGATTCTTAGAAACAAGGCCTAGGGATCATACTTTCACTAGTGGACACTCTCAACATTGATCACATAATAAAACCACTCTACACTCTCTTGTTGGATGACATACACCATTAATTGTGTAGGGCTACAAGAGCACCTCAAGGCCGGAGTTAACAAGCTCCACGACATTCGATGTTCATATTTAAATAACGTTAGAGTGCATAATAGATCAACGCAATTATACCAAGTACTAACATAGCATGCACACTGTCACCATCACACTATGAAAGGAGGAATAGATCACATCAATACCATCATAGTAATAGTTAACTCCATAATCTACAAGAGATTACAATCATAACCTACGCCAAGTACTACATGATGCACACATTGTCACCATTACATCATGAAGGAGGAATAGAGTACTTTAATAACATCACTAGAGTAACACATAGATGAATAGTGATACAAAGCTCATATGAATCTCAATCATGTAGGGCAGCTCATGAGATCATTGTAATTAAGTACATAGGAGAGAGATTAACCACATAGCTACCGGTACAGCCCTTAGCCTCGAGGGAGAACTACTCCCTCCTCATGGGAGATAGCAGCGGTGATGAAGATGGCGGTGGTGTCGATGGAGATGCCTTCCGGGGGCACTTCCCCGTCCCGGCGGCGTGCCGGAACAGAGACTCCTGTCCCCCAGATCTTGGCTTCACGATGGCGGCGGCTCTGGAAGGTTTCTCGTACCGTGGCTTTTCCGTGTCGATGTTTTAGGTCAGGGAGCTTTAAATAGGCGAAGAGGCGGAGTCGGAAGGGTTACGGGGGCGCCTCACAATAGGGGGGCGCCCCCCCTTGGGCCGCGCCGGCCTGGCGTGTGGGCCCCCTAGGGCTCCCCTCTGGTGCCTCTCCGGTGTTCTGGAAGCTTCGTGCAATTATAAGATGCTGGGCGTTGATTTCGTCCAATTCCGAGAATATTTCCTTACTAGGATTTCTGAAACCAAAAACAGCAGAAAACAAGAACTGGCACTTCGGCATCTCGTTAATAGGTTAGTTCCGGAAAACGCATCAAAACGATATAAAGTGTGAACAAAACATGTAGGTATTGTCATAAAACAAGCATGGAACATAAGAAATTATAGATACGTTTGAGACGTATCAACCTTCCAAATAGAAGTAGATCTGTCGACGAAGTCAAAGCTGTCGACACTTTCTGAGTCGCTGCTCAGATCTGAGTCTGCATATGACCCGAAGGACATGCCCCCGAACATGTTGGTGAGTTTTCCGCTTGAAGCGGGCTTGATGAAGCTTGACGGCGAGATCTCTTAGTCACCTGACTCAAACGATGATGATGATCCCGAGAAATTGGAATCGGCCGCTAACGGTCCCGAGGAAATCGGTACCGTGAGACGATGTGATCCTTCCTTCCCGACACAGAAGTGGAAGCTCCCGAACATCATCTTCATTGGCTCCTGCAGATGGGCATATGCATCCACACGGGCGGGAGGGTGAGGAACAAAATCAACGGGACCAGTTTTGATCTATTTACCTCCATCCATCGCGTTGCTTGTAACCGATGATGTTGAAGATGTTGTCGATGCCATCGAGATCAGCTCCTTGTCGCCTCCAATCCCCACAGACGGCGCCAATTGACAAGGTAACTTGTCAATGCCTACAAGTTGTAGACTAGGGTTTCGCGGAAAGTAGAGGGCAAGTAGATCTCGAAGGTTTCAGTCGAAAAGGTGCTCGACTGCTAAAAACTAGGGTTGTGTTGACAATGATTCGATCATTTCTTTCTCCCTCGGTCCCCTTTATATAGGAGGTGGACCCGAGGCTTTCATATCGTACAAGTTACAAAATAACGAGAAACTCTTTGAGTTCGACCCATACAATTACAAATCTCTCTATTCCTAATCTATCTCCATCTTCCATATCAACGCTTTATTGGGCTTCCGGGCTTTGTAATCTTCGGGTCATGGGCCTTCAGTAATCCCCGAGTACCTTCTTCGGCAGGCCCATTCGGGATGCCTATGTCAAGTGGAGATTGACGTGGTGATGATGGTGATGAATACAGCCTCCAAATTCCCCTCTCCAGCATGGAGGAGCTCAATTTGATCCTGAAACCCAAGGTTTTGCTCGTGACAACGCTCTGGATCAAGTAAAGCTCTGTTCCTCTAGGATATCATATTTTTATCTATATGTTGGGATCTCGCTAAAGGAGAGGTCGATGGGATCTACATGGGCCAAGATGCCCGCCATTGTGCGGCCCAGGGAAGCAGCACAATGGTGCCTCTTTGGCACCCCCAGGGGCCTTCTGGTTCACCTCTTCAACCCATATTGCTTCTTTCACATAAAAAATTCCTTGAGAATTTTCCTAGAATTTATTTCTTCCATTTCCTCCATGAAAATGATGGAATGGAGATTTTGCTACAAACAATATCAGTTTCGATAGTAATATTCGAAGTTAGGGAGAGATTCCGGGAAAACCCACGAGCAAAGTAATTGGAAAAAAGAGATACATTTTGGATGGATCAGCACATCTCTACATTCAACTTGTTTATTTGTCATAAATCAAGAATAAGATATTTTAGGTCATTATACTTTTGCTCGAAATATAAGGCTCCTTATACTTGAGTGAACACTAAATCCATTTGCTAAAGTGGTGATCCTTCCAACTATTCAATAGTGAGGCAATGCATATATAAAAATTCATATATATGACTCATAGCTTCACAAGTAGGCAATTAGGTGGGAAGGAGGAAGAGGATTGACATTGCTTCTTAGCTTCTATCTTTTCTAAGTTGCAGGTTTATTTTTGGTTCGCATTAGACGTTGTGTACACGATAAGGTTGCTTAATTTCATGTTGTCATTCACATAGAGATCCTTACATCCCCTGATCTAGCTAGCCAGAACGAGAATGGTGTGGTGTCGCTATCAAGTCTTTCCGAGATAGGCGAGAATGTGCCCCATGAAAACATGGATTGTTTTAGCACCTCCAGGAAAATACCAACACCAAAGCTGGTTTATATTCTCACTACACAACTCCTAACATAAAGCATTCATGGGCTTAGTCAATATTGCGAGCTCTTAGCTATTCAGGAGATTTGATTCAAAAGGCCAACACTGAATCATGTTGGTAGTTTGGCTTTAGGCTAGAATTTGTTTGGTTGCGGTTGTCAACTAAAAAAACATAAGTAACATTTGTGAAAGTTTATATGAAAAGACAAACTCTTAACTAATAAAAATGATCCCAACATTAATCTTAGTTCATCAAAGTCACAATAGCAATAAAGATATTTCATAATATATGTGCCACACCCTCAAACAAGTATAATGGGAGGAGAAGTGTTTTCATTTGTAACTACTACAATTTTAATACAAAATTGATTATCATTTTATGATAGTATCCAATGAGAAGGCTTGGATAATAAAAAGTCAAAATGCGAAAACAAAGCTCTTCTACCATATTCACTACTCATAAGAAACAACTTGACATCAAACACAAACATCATTAACTCGCAAATCTTTATGAGAGCAAAGGATTCGTACCATTATTCTAGTACCCAACTTCATATAATGATTGTTGTGTTGGAGATATACCCGAGAGGAAATAATAAATTAGTTATTGCTATGACTTAGTGTTCATGATAAATGTTTACACCCCATGCTATAATTGTATTAACCGGAAACATTAATACATGTGTGTTGTGTAAACAACCAGAGTCCCTAGTAAGCCTCTCATAAAACTAGCTTGTTGATTAATAGATGATCATGGTTTCCTGATCATGAACATTGGATGTTGTTAATAACAAGGTTATGTCATTCGGTGAATGATATAATGAACATACACCCAAATAAGTGTAGCATAAGATCAAGTCACTAAGTTCCTCTTGCTATAAGCTTTCGATACATAGTAACCTAGTACTTTGACCATGAGATCATGTAAATCACTTATACCGGACGGGTACTTTGATTACATCAAACGCCTCTGCGTAAATGGGTGGTTATAAAGATGAGATTAAGTATTCGGAAAGTATGAGTTGAGGCATATGGATCAATAGTGGGATTTGTCCATCCCGATGACGGATAGATATACTCTGGGCCCTCTCGATGGAATGTCATCTAATTATCTTTCAAGCATGTGACAAGGTCACAAGAGATGACATACCACGGTACGATTAAAGAGTACTTGTCGGTAACGAGGTTGAACTAGGTACGGAGATACCGATGATCGAACCTCGGACAAGTAAAGTATCGCATGACAAAGGGAATTGGTATCGTATGTTAATGGTTCAATCGATCACTAAGTTATCGCTGAATGTGTGGGAGCCATTATGGATCTCCAGGTCCCGCTATTGGTTATTGATCGGAGAGGAGTCTCGATCAGGTCCGCATAGTTCACGAACCGTAGGGTGACGCGCTTAAGTTTGATGTTGTATAGTAGTTTTGGAATATGAGATGGAGACCGAATGTTGGTTGGAGTCTCGGATGGGATCTAGGACATCACGAGGAGGTCCGTAATAGTCTGGAGAATAAGATTCATATAAGGGAAGTTGATTTCTAGGTTTCGGAAAAGTTCGGGATTTTCCGGTGGAAGACCAGGAAGGTTCTAGAAGGTTCTGGGGGTCCACCAAGGGGCCCACGACCCTAGGAGGGCCAACATGGGCCGAGGGGGTGCAGCCTAGCCCTAATGGGCCAGGGTCAAATGCCCCTCAAGGCCCAAGTCGGCCAGCCCACTAGGGTTCCCCAAAACCCTAAGGGGGATCAACTTGGGGGAGGAAAACTTCCCCCCTTTGGCCGCCGGCCCTAGATGGTTTTGGGGCATTGGGGGGCCACCCAAACCTACCCCCCTATATAAAGAGGGGAGGGGGCAGGGGGCGCACCACCATGAAACCCTAACCCTGGCCGCCCCTCTCTCCTCCACCACGACTCTGTACCGGCTTGGCGAAGCCCTACAGTTTTTCTCCTCCACCACCACCACCACGCCGTCGTGCTACTAGGATTCCGAGGGGATCTACCACACCTCCGCTGCCCGCTGGAATGGGGAGAGGATGGACTTCATCGACACCGTACGTGCGATCGAGTACGGAAGTGCTACCGGATTGCAGCACTGAAACGATCGTCTACATCAACCACAAGATCTGATCTCGTTAAGCCTTTGGATATACGAGGGTTAGTTCTCATCTATCTTGTTGTTCAGATGTTCATAGATTAGATCTTGACTTTTCCTAGATTGGATCTTGGTTTTGTTCTTATTCACGGTAGAATTTTTTTGTTTTCCATGCAACGAACCCATCAGTGGTATCAGAGCCGTGTCTATGCATATATCTGTTGCACGAGTAGAACACAATGGATTTGTGGGCGTTGATGCTTTTGTTATTTTTAGTTATGTGTACTTTGCATCTTGCGGGATGGTGGGATGAAGCGGCCCGAGCTAACTTTACATGACCGCGTCTCATGAGACTTGCTCCACACTTGACATGCAACTTATGCATAAGTGGCTTTGCGGGTGTCTGTCTCTCTCACCATAGTTAAGATTCAATTTACTCTTTCTATTGACAACACTAGTATCACCGTTGTGGTTCATGTTTGTAGGTAGATTGGATTTTACTCGAAAACCCTAAACCACATAAAATATGCAAACCAAATTAGAGGCGTCTAACTTGTTTTTGCAGGGTTTGGTGATGTGATATGGCCATGATGTGATGATGATTATATTTGATGTATGAGATGTTCATTATTGTATTATGGCAACCGGCAGGAGCCTAATGGTTGTCTTTAAATTTGGTAAGACCTGCGTGTCTATTCATCATGTAATAGCTTTATTTCAAGTAGTTGTTATAGTAGCTATAAGTGAGGACAACCATGAAGCGGCGCCATGGACCTTGGTGCAATGCTGGTGATGATGGAGGTCATGCTTGTGTTCTTTGGAGATGGAGATCAAAAGCACAATAAGAAAGGTCATATCATATCACATATTATGAATTGCATGTGATGTTAATCCTTTTTGCATCTTATCTTGCTTAGATCGCGACGGTAGCATTATAAGATGATCCCTCACATTAATATAAAGATAATAAAGTGTTCTCCCCTCGTATGCACCGCTGCTAAAGTTCGTCGTCTTGAAGCATCTCGTGATGATCAGATGTGATAGATTCTATGTTCGCATACAACAGGTGTAAGCCATGTTGCACACGCGGAAATACTTGGGTTTGCTTGACGAGCCTAGCATGTACATACATGGCCTCGGAACACAAGAAACCAAAAGGTTGAACACGAGTCATATGGATGATATGATCAACATGTTGATGTTCACCATTAAAGCTACATCACCTCACGTGATGATTGGACTTGGTGTAGTGACGATGGATCGTGTACCACTAAACAACTATGAGGGATGTTGTATTAAGTGGGAATTTATTAGTAATTAGATTAAAACTTGAACTAATTATCATGAACATAGTCTGAATAGTATTTTGAATTAAATTGAGGAATTGGCATCCGTTTTCTACCATGCACTAGTCTTGTAATTGAGATACAAACACTGTTAAGTCTGACAAGCAACTTTACGGACTGGTACCGTATTGTTAAAGAATCAAGAGATGATTAAGTCCTATTGCAAACTTTTGGTAAACCTCACATTGCTGATTCAAAGAGCAATGGTTTCAATTAGTACCTAAAATCATCTTGTCTCCGTGAAACTTGAAGTTCAAATCCGTTTTAAAAGTAAGGAGCTGGAATTTTTTTCCAGAAATAAGCGAGGTATGGGATATATGTGATATATAAGACCTTATTGCAAGATGATAGAATATAATTTAGTGAGACTACATAAACTTATAAGTTTTAGGGGAATGTACGAAGGTTGAAGACGCTAGGCGTCCCGATCCTCCAACTAGTTGGGCACTAACGATATTCCCATATACATGAAGTGATCGTCCTTAGTATGCACTGTTGCTAAGACTCGTCGTTTAGAAGCATCACGTGATGATCGGGTGTTATAGATTCCACGTATGCATACAACGGGTGCAAACCAGATTTGCTCATGCGAATAATGAGGTTAAACTTTACGAGCCTAGCATGTACAGACATGGTCTCGGAAAGACGTCATGATTTGATGGATAAAAATTATGAGTGAAATTTTTCATCACATTACAAAGTTACTAATAGTGAAATCTGGAACACTTGTCATATGATGATCAACTTCAAAGTAAGAACTTCAAGGTTATTGGTATTTGACCAACAAACCTAGAAGTTATTGAAGGTGAAGTGTTTTCTGAATAATGAGGAAAGCTAAAAGAGAAACTACAAAAGATATTTTGGCAGAAAGAAAATAAAAAGCATGCTTATTTCTGAAAACAAAATTTTCAGCTCCTTACTTTTCAAACAGATTTGAACTTCAAGTTTCACGGAGACAAGATGACTTTAGGTACTAATTGAAACCATAGCTTTTTGAATCAACAATGTGAGGTTTACTAAAAGTTTGCAATAGGACTTAATCATTTCTTAATTCTTTAAAAATACGGTACCAGTCCGTAAAGTTTCTTTTCAGACTTAACAATATTTCTATCTCAATTACAAGACTAGCGTATGGTAGAAAACGGATGCCAATACTACAAAATTAATTCGAAATACTACTCAGACTATGTTTATGATAATTAGTTCATGTTTTAATCTAATAACTAATGAACTCCCACTTAATACAACATCCCTCATAGTTGTTAAGTGGTACGCGATCCAAATCCACTACACCAAAACCGATCATCACATGAGATGATGTAGCTTCAATGGTGAACATCAACATGTTGATCATATCATCCATATGATTCGTGTTCAACCTTTCGGTTTCCGTTGTCCCGAGGCGATGCAAGGCTCGTCAAGCAAACCCAAGTATTTCGCGTGTGCAAACATGGCTTATGTCGTCGTGGTGAACAGACAGATGCCATAGGATGGCTTAAGTTGGGGCCGAATGGGCGCTATAGGATTCGGGGGAGGGTTTTCGATTAGATTGGATGAACTTCCGGATGTTTTCCTCAAGAACTTGGCCTAAGCCAAAGGTAGAAGAAGAAAGACACAAGGAAGAACTCTGCTCTAGATCTCTCTCTTCATTGATCTCAACAGATTACAAGTTTCTGGATACAGGGTTCGTCGTATGGCTCGTACGTACCCGCGATGGGGTGTGCCCCCTCTCCTTATATACGGGAGAGGGTGGCTTACAGGGGAAGAAACCCTAGGAAACCCTAATGGCATCTTTGAACAGACAAACTACTTTACAAAGCTACTTTAATCATGGATGACGCCGTTATCTTCTTTAATCAGGGAGGCTGACGTCCTCCGGATGCTTTCAGCGTCACCCTCTTCTTTATCGTCACGGCTTCGTTTAAAGCTACTTTGCTTAGCTCATCTTTGTCCTCTAGTCCTCGAGGGAATCTTTGACCAGTCTCGCCGACATGCTACAGTACACATCCTACCGGTAACCCGGTGTCTTCTTAGCTCATTCCGGTATACCCCTCTTGGGGATACCGGTATAGATTTACTTAGCCAAACGTTTAACTTTGCACTCCGGAATAAACATTAAACCGGTATCTTGATGGCTCAAACCATCCGGTTTGGCATGCCTTTGGCATACCGGGGGTCATCCCCCCAACATTAGTCCCCGAAGCTGGTATAGTCCGGTGGATTTTATCCGACGGACCATGCCAGGTTCCCATATCTTAAGGTACCGGTTTAATCTCTCCGGTGGTCAGTTTAGATTTTCCGGCATCTTTGCCGGACTCACATCTTCCTCTCTTTACGAAGTATTTCCGGTATCTTCTCTTCCGGTATCTATGACATTAAATTCCTCCTCGGCGAAGTCGAGAATTTCTCGGGTACATTGCCTGTCAGAGACATGCGCACTGTATCTGACGCGCCAGTGCCAGGGGTCACTTCCCTTCGGCTTCTGCGCCAGCATTTATGGCGCCGCACCGGATCCCTGCTGCCGTTCCGGATCCGTGCGGCCTCCCTGTGGCATTTTATTTTCCGCGCGTGTATCCTTACGCCACGTGGCGGCCCACGAACTGAACCGCCGCGTCCCAGTGGTTGCCAGCCCACTACTTCCTCTTCTATATAATGGGGGTGCGGTTCCACTTCATCTTCTTCTCCGCACTTGCTCTCTCTCCAGCGCACAGAGCTCCTCGCCCCCTTGCGTTCTCATCGCCGCCGGTCGCCGCTAGAGCGCTGCTCCCGACGAATCAGCGCCGTTGCCTCCGCTGCACTGAAGGTCTCCGCTGCACATAGATCCATCGACGCTCCTTCGCCGCCGCTGCCTCGAGCTTTCTTCGGTGGCTTTTGCCCTTCTTCGTCGCCGGCCTTCGTCGTCGACTGCGAGCTCTCCGCATCTCCGGCGAGCCTCTTCTTCGCGTCTCCCGCTGACTCAGGTGAACCTTAGAGCTTCTTGGCTCTCTCCTTTTCTGCCCTCTTGTTCTTGGCTAGTTGGGGATTTACTTTCCCTTTTCTTTTTGTTTTTCTCTTACTCGTAGATCTTCGCGTAAGGCTAGATCTTGGGAAATCAGTTTTTGGGTAGAGTCCGGCGTCTTTTAGACTCGTATGTCTAGCGAAGAGTATCTTTCCGAATCATCCTCTAGTAGCCACCGAAGCGAAGCTTCCGACGGGATCTCCGCTGAACTTTCCCGGATGGAATCTGATACCGGAAGGGGTCAAGAGGCCGGCAGCTCCGGCCAAGGTTCCGGGGTGGATCTATCAGGTATCACCCGTGGAGCCTGGAAGGGCTCCGATGTAATGCAGCACGAAATTGACTGGCTGTACCGGTCTAGAAGGATACCGGCTGAAGTATCCTGTCGGCTTCCGCGCGACGAGATCGAACCGGTACTTGAACCCGGTGAGTCCGTCGTTTTCCTTGCTCACTTCGAGCGCGGCTTCGGCCTTCCTACTTCTGACTTCTTCCGTCAATTCTTAGATTTTTACCAACTCCAGCCTCACCACCTTCCTGGCAATGCCATCTTCTACCTCTCTTGTTACGTTTCTTTCATGGAGGGCTACATAGGCCTCCGCCCCACTCGCGAGACTTTTGCTCGCTTCTTTTCTCTTCGGATCAATTCCGTCCAGGGCAAGGAAATTCCTAAGCCCAAACCCCCCGTTCAATGCGGGTCTTGCATCATCGGCTCCCGCCAAGGGAGCCCCTTTTTTTAATTCTCCGGTCTCGAGTCATGCCGGGCATGGCAAGAGACCTTTTTCTATGTGAAGAACACCGGCGCCACAGATCTCATCAATCTGCCGGCTTTCAATCCGGGGGTGCCCACGAAGGCCAATTGGGGCTACAATCCTGGGACCAATCATATTGAAACGAACCGGATTGTTCGCTTCATGGATCACCTGATGAGGGAGACAGACATTTGTTCTGACGATATTATCCGCACCTTCATCTCACGCCAGGTGCTTCCCCTCCAGCGCCGGGCCCATAAGATAAGCGAAATGTATGGCCCTGGTGATCCCACCAAGATCACCGGCCTCCCTCTAAGCAAGGAGGATGTAGTTCTTAAGGCTAGGCAGATCTGCCAAACCTCCATGCCGATGGACTGGGAGTGGGGCTTCCTGCCTCTCAGCTCCACCAACCCTCCAACTGACGAAGTAAGAGATTATGCAATCCGGGTCGTTTTCCGGTAGTCTTTCGATGCATGACTAACTGTCTTTCTATACTTTTCCAGGCAAAGCAGCGCTTTCCTCGCATCGCAGCGGAGCAGCGAGGCCCTTGCCGGAAGCGGGCTATGGACACGGTGGACCCGGATCCATACGTGCACTGGACCGACCTCAAGATGGGCCGCACCCACACCTCGCGCCCCGGTAACTTCTCATCTGAAGCTTCCGGTTCCGACGATGACGTTACTATTCTTGAGGTATCTTATTCTTTCACCTCCTCGTATATTTTCTTGCTGTAGATGCTCCCTCAGCCAGCACAAACCCACAGGTCCTGGACCATGCCACCCCGCTCCAGGCCGAGGTTGGCCAGGAGTTCTTGGACAAACTTGCCTCTCAGGGCAGGAAGAAGAAGGCGCCGGCATCTGAGGCCGGCCCTAGTGAGGCTCCTCCCGCCAAGCGCCCCCCGCAAGAAGTTGTCGGCGGGAAGGTGGTCTCCAAGAAGAATTACCGGAGGCGGGAGATGCCGGTTGCTTCCGGGTAAGTCTCTGCTTTTTCCTTGTTTTTGTTCAGCGAAATTCTTTTTCCGGTTGCTTTTCTGAACTTCTCTTCTTTCTATCTTTTTTAGTGCTGCACTCAAGATTTCCAAGATTGCTTCCGGCATACCGCCGGAAAGCTCTGAGGAAGCCGCGAGGCCTTCACCTCCTCCTCAACCAAGCCCGGTACCATCTGGTGCCGGCAACTCTTCTGCCTCCCCTCTGGGAGGCACAACAAGTGCGGGGCGCGCGGCCCCTGATCTTCCAGAACACCGCGCGGAGGGGGACAATGTTTCCCCTCCAGAGACTCAAGACACCGGCACCAACACTGAAGCTGCCGGGACGGCGGAACCTCCGGTTCCCCCCGCCCCGAAGAAGAAGAAAAAGAAGGACACCACCTCTTCTCCCTCCAAGACCATGCCGGAGCCCTCTGCTCCGGCAACCTCTACTCCGGCAAGGGACGCCACAGAGGCTCCTGCGCCATCCAAGACCGCACCGGCACCTCCACCGGCTGCTCCTACCAGCAAGCCTACCGTCGTCAAGCCGACACCGCCGCCAAGCCAAGATCCCGCGGTGGCCAAACTTACAGCTTCGGAGGGCATCAAGTTCTCCAAGCCCAAAGCTGCCGCGGTGACCTCCGCAACCAGCTCCGGCCTGCAGTCCCTTGTACTGCATGCCGGTCGCACCGCTGTCGTGGCCGGGGAAACGGCTCCAGCTCCGCTGGGCCGGATTACCGAGCTTACCCGCGGAGGAGCCGATCTAGGGCATCTTCTCGAATACGCTGAGAAGTGGAATCGGGCGGATGAGTCCCCGGCGACGCGCGGCCTGGGGAAGGACAAGATGCCGGTCGTCGACCCTGCCGGCCCCCGGAGCACCGGACAGCACATCAGCCGGTTGCGGTGTGCGGTCCGAGAGTTCGACAACGCATGGCACGATGCCAACATCAACGTTGTGGTAAGCTGAACAACACTTTAAAGTTCTTTGAATTCTTACCGGTTTTCATTCTCTCCAGATTATGTATATCTCCCCAGTCCACGAGTTTCGGGTTGAGAGCATAGCTCTGAGCGCGAAACTTCCTTAAAAATTCCCAAAACCGGCATCTTCTTATAGTCATTTTTATTTGAACAGAGCACGGCTGACGCCCGGAAGCGCCTCTTTGAGTAGCTTTTGTGGGAGCACCGGGATCTTGCTGAGGCCCACAACCACTGCCAAGGTTAGCCCCTTGCCTTCCGGCCTCTTTTACTTGTTGTTTTTACCTTCCATTACTTATAAAATTCTTTTTCATAACAGCTATTCCGGAAGCCTCCATCGAGGCCCTCAAGACCCAGCTCAGCACCCTTCAAGGTACCACTCCTTTTCCGGTTGCTCAGCCTTTCTACGCTTTATCAGCTATATTCTTGTTAACAGTTTCTTTCCGGACTCTTGGTGAAAATGAGCAGCTTATCTGGGATCATCGCAAGGCTCTGGATGCCCAGGAGACCGTCTCCAGGGGGCTGAAGGACCAGCTCATCCAAGCCGCTCTCCATCATGATAAAGAGATGAAGGACGCCAAAGCTGCATCCGAGGCCAAGCTGAACGAGTTCCTGGAGGAGTCTACCAACTCCAACGCGGTGCTGCGGGCGAAACTGGAGGAGGAGAGCAAGGCGCGAAAAGCGGCCGAAGACCGGGTTGCCCTCCTAACTGCGGAGCAAAAGGAGTACGACCAGCTGGTCATGCAAACCAACGCGCTCGCCCTCAGTAAGTTTCTTTTCTATCTTTTCCGGCCTTCGCTTATAAGCTTATATCTTCCGTTATCATGTCCTTATCTTTTTTCCTTGTCTTGCAGGGCTCTTTCCGGACTCGCGGGTGCATGCGCAGAAGAAGGTGGCAGATCACCGGATTGCGCAAGAGTTCAAGAATCTGGCTGCGCCCTGGGATCCTTATGATCACCTGGTCACGCTTTCTGCCCGGGTCCAGCACATGCGCGCGGTGGACCGGCATCTTGCTGATCTGCCCGATGTGGCGATCCAGCTCTTCAAGGTCTTGTGGCCCGGGGAGGAGATGCCGGCAAATCTGACGCTCACCTCCGAACGCCTGAAAGGTGCCGGTCGGAGGATCCACGAATGGCAGTGCTCCGCGGCCAGTGCCGGAGCGGATGCGGCGCTACGCATCGCCTGCTCCTGGTATGAGGACTTGGACTTGGACGCCTTCCACAGCTTGCGCCAGGATGCTCCCACCGACAAGGATCCGGTCCTCACCGCGAAGCGGAAGGACCGCGCCTACCGGATTGCAGAGTACGCCCCGGTCCGCACCTTCATCCCCCCTCCTCCCGACGTCAAGGACTACCTTAGCGACGAAGAAGAAGGAGAGGACGAGGAAGATGAGGATGCCGGAGAGGGCGATGCTCTCCCGGAAGCTGGTGATGCGCCTCCGGAAGCTCCAGAAGCCAGTGCTGCTCCGCCTGAAGCCCCCGCTGCTTGACTGCTTTCACTCTATCTTTGCTGTATCTGATGCTTAAGAAAACAATATCTGTTAAATTCTGCCCCGGTATGCCGGGGTCTTTGATGTAAGATAACACTTAGCGTTTTGGTTGTGGTACAACTTCTATGCCGGTGTCTTTTTAACCGGTAGCTTATTAAGTTAAGTTTGTATGCTATCTTTGCATTTTACTTATTGTTTGCTTTTATCCTGCACTGCAAAGATTCCGGAATTGTTTCCGCATCCAATCCGATGCACACTTGGTTCTTTCACTTTGCCTCTGCCTACCTCTTTGGGTGTTTTGGCGTACGAGTAACAAAGTTCTTTTGCCAAGCAAGCACTTTCTTGAACTTAGAAAAGACTCGAAATTTTCACAAAAAACCGGTATAACCGGGGTTAGTTAAACTTTTCCGGACTGTTCGTTCCCACTCTCTCTTTCCGCAGTTCACGTGCTTACTTCCTACCGGTTTATCTTGCTTGCCATGAAGCCGGGTTGCGGACAGCAGCAGAGTCGAAGAATCCGGTAGGTTTAGCACGTTACTAAACCGGAAAGAAAAAAATGTTCAACAAGCAACCGTTAAACTGAAAAAATAAACATATTGCATGCAATTTCAGTAGGGGTAGTCCCCGAGATTCATTCGAGGTCCCGACATCTTTTATTCATAGCGAGTAAGGTACAAAAAGGAACTTCTTACACCACAACTTCATGAGTAGAAAGGACGCAACAGAGCTATGTTCCACGGACGCTTGGTCTCATCTCCGGATCTGTCCGCCTTTCCTTTTTTCCATTCCTGTGCATCAATTAGGTAGTAGGCATCATTGTGGAGAGCTTTGCTCACAATGAAGGGTCCTTCCCATGGGGGTGAAAGCTTATGCCGGCCTTCAGTGCGTTGCACTAGGCGCAACACCAGATCTCCTTCCCGGAATACCCTCGGGTTAACCTTCCGGCTATGATAGCGTCTGAGGTTTTACTGGTAAATGGATGTTCTTGCCAACTCCAGCTCTCTTGCTTCTTCTAGCAAGTCCACGTCGTTTTCTCGGGCCTCTTTTACCTCTTATTCGGTATAAAGCTGGACCCTTGGTGAGTCATGGAGAATGTCGGTTGGTATGACCGCTTCTGCTCCATAAACCATAAAGAATGGAGTGTATCCGGTAGACCGGTTTGGAGTCGTTCTTATGCTCCACAGCACTGATGGCAGCTCATCGAGCCAACATCCCGGTGTCTTTTCGAGTGGTTCAATGAGCCTTGGTTTTATACCGGAAAGCACCAGTGCATTTGTTCTTTCCACTTGACCATTGCCTTGTGGGTGTGCCACTGATACGCGTAAAGCACACGTCCGTTGGGAACCCCAAGTGGAAGGTATGATGCGTATAGAAGCAAGTTTCCCTCAGTAAGAAACCAAGGTTTATCGAACCAGTAGGAGCCAAGAAGCATGTTGAAGGTTGATGGCGGCGAAGTGTAGTGCGGCGCAACACCAGGGATTCCGGCGCCAACGTGGAACCCGCACAACACAATCAAAGTACTTTGCCCCAACGTAACGGTGAGGTTGTCAATCTCACCGGCTTGCTGTAACAAAGGATTAGATGTATAGTGTGTAAGATGATGATTGTTTGCGAAGAACAGTAAAGTACAATTGCAGTAGATTGTATTTCAGATGTAAAGAATAGGACCGGGGTCCACGAGTTCACTAGTGGTGTCTCTCCCATAAGATAAATAGCATGTTGGGTGAACAAATTACGGTTGGGCAATTGACAAATAAAGAAGGCATAACAATGCACATACATATATCACGATGAGTACTATGAGATTTAATCGGGGCATTACGACAAAGTACATAGACCGCTATCCGAGCATGCATCTATGCCTAAAAAGTCCACTTTCAGGTTATTATCCGAACCCCTTCCAAGTATTAAGTTGCAAGCAACAGACAATTGCATTAAGTATGGTGCGTAATGTAATCAACACAAATATCCTTAGACAAAGCATCGATGTTTTATCCCTAGTAGCAACAGCACATCCACAACCTTAGAACTTTCTGTCACTATTTAATGGAGGCATGAACCCACTATCGAACATAAATACTCCCTCTTGGAGTTACAAGTATCAACTTGGCCAGAGCCTCTACTAGCAACGGAGAGCATGCAAGAACATAAACAACATATATGATAGATTGATAATCAACTTGACATAGTATTCAATATTCATCGGATCCCAACAAACACAACATGTAGCATTACAAATAGATGATCTTGATCATGATAGGCAGCTCACAAGATCTAACATGATAGCACAATGAGGAGAAGACGACCATCTAGCTACCGCTATGGACCCATAGTCCAGGGGTGAACTACTCACACATCGATCCGGAGGCGATCATGGCGATGAAGAGTCCTCCGGGAGATGATTCCCCTCTCCGGCAGGGTGCCGGAGGCGATCTCCTGAATCCCCCGAGATGGGATTGGCGGCGGCTGCGTCTCTGGAAGGTTTTCCGTATCGTGGCTCTCGGTATAGAGGGTTTCGCGAAGAAGACTTTAAGTAGGCGGAAGGGCGGAGTCGGAGGAGTCACGGGGGGCCCCACACGCTAGGGCCACGCGGGCCCCCCTTAGGCCGCGCCGCCCTAGTGTGGCAGCTCCCCGTGGCCCCACTTCGTATCTCCCTCGGTCTTCTGGAAGCTTCGTGGAAAAATAAGCCCCTGGGCGTTGATTTCGTCCAATTCCGAGAATATTTCCTTACTAGGATTTATGAAACTAAAAACAACAGAAAACAGCAACTGGCTCTTCGGCATCTCGTCAATAGGTTAGTGCCGGAAAATGCATAATAATGACATATAATGTGTATAAAACATGTGAGTATCATCATAAAAGTAGCATGGAACATAAGAAGTTATAGATACGTTTGAGACGTATCAAGCATCCCCAAGCTTAGTTCCTACTCGCCCTCGAGTAGGTAAACGATAACAAGGATAATTTCGAAGTGACATGCTATCATAATCTTGATCAATACTATTGTAAAGCACATGAGATGAATGCAGCGATTCGAAGCAATGATGAAGACAATGAGTAAACAACCGAATCATATAGCAAAGACTTTTCATGAATAATACTTTCAAGACAAGCATCAATAAGTCTTGCATAACAGTTAACTCATAAGCAATAAATTCTTAGTAGAAGACTTTGAAACAACACAAAGGAAGATATAAGTTTCAGCGGTTTTTTTCAACTTCAACATGTATATCTCATGGATAATTGTCAACACAAAGTAATATAAGAAGTACAATAGGTAAACATGTAAGAATCAATGCACACAGTTTACACAAGTGTTTGCTTCTAAGATAGAAAGAATAGGTAAAGCTGACTCAACAATAAAGTAGAAGAATGGCCCTTCGCAGAGGGAAGCATGGATTACTATTTTTGTGCTAGAGATTTTCATTTTGAAAACATAGAAACAATTTTGTCAACGGTAGTAATAAATCATATGTGTTATGTATAAGATATCCTATAAGTGGCAAGCCTCATGCATAGAATACTAATAGTGCCCGCACCTTGTCCTAATTAGCTTGGATTAACATGGATTATCATTGCATAACATATGTTTCAACCAAGTGTCACAAAGGGGTACCTCTATGCCGCCTGTACAAGGGTCTAAGGAGAAGGTTCGCATTGGATTTCTCGCTTTTGATCATTCTCAACTTAGACATCCATACCGGGACAACATAGACAACAGATAATAGACTCCTCTTTAATGCTTAAGCATTTAACAACAGATAATATTCTCATAAGAGATTGAGGATTTGTGTCCAAACTGAAACTTCCACCATGGTTCATGGCTTTAGTTAGCGGCCCAATGTTCTTCTCTAACAATATGCATACTCAAACCATTTGATCATGAAAATCGCCCTTACTTCAGACAAGATGAACATGCATAGCAACTCACATGATATTCAACAATGGTGTAAAAGTTGATGGCGTCCCCAGAAACATGGTTACCGCTCAACAAGCAACTTATTAAGAAATAAGATACATAAGTACATATTCTCCACCACAATAGTTTTTAAGGCTATTTTCCCATGAGCTATGTATTGTAAATGCAAATAATGGAAGTTTAAAGGTAGCACTCAAGTAATGTACTTTGGAATGGCAGAGAAATACCATGTGGTAGGTAGGTATGGTGGACACAATTGGCATAGTTTTTGGCTCAAGGATTTGGATGCACGAGAAGAATCCCTCTCAATACAAGGCTAGGCTAGCAAGGTTGTTTGAAGCAAACTCAAGTATAAAATGGTGCAGCAAGACTCACATATGAACATATTGTAAGTATTATAAGACTTTACATCGTCTCCTTGTTGTTCAAACACCTTAACCAGAAAATATCTAGACTTAGAGAGACCAATCATGCAAACCAAATTTTAACAAGCTCTATGTAGTTCTTCATTAATAGGTACAAAGTACATGATGCAAGAGCTTAAACATGATCTATATGAGCACAACAATTGCCAAGTATCAAATTATTCAAGACATTATACCAATTACCACATGCGGCATTTTCCGTTTCCAACCATATATCAATGAACGAAGTAGTTCAACCTTCACAATGAACATTAAGAATAAAGCTAAGAACATATGTGTTCATACGAAACAGCGGAGCGTGTCTCTCTCCCAAACAAGGAATGCTAGGATCCGACTTTATTCAAACAAAAACAAAAATAAACAAACAGACGCTCCAAGTAAAGCACATAAGATGTGACTGAATAAAAATATAGTTTCACTAGAGGTGACCTGATAAGTTGTCGATGAAGAAGGGGATGCCTTGGGAATCCCCAAGCTTAGATGCTTGAGTCTTCTTAAAATATGCAGGGATGAACCACAGGGGCATCCCCAAGCTTAGACTTTTCACTCTTCTTGATCATATTGTATCATCCTCCTCTCTTGACCCTTGAAAACTTCCTCCACACCAAACTCAAAACAAACTCATTAGAGGGTTAGTGCATAATTGAAAATTCATACATTAAGAGGTGACATAATCATTCATAATACTTCTGGACATTGCACAAAGCTACTGAAAGTTAATGGAACAAAGAAATCCATCAAACATAGCAAAACAAGCAATGCGAAATAAAAAGGCAGAATCTGTCAAAACAGAACAGTCTGTAAAGACGAATTTTCCAGGGGCACTTAACTTGCTCAGATGAAAATGCTCAAATTTAATGAAAGTTGCGTACATATCTGAGGATCACGCACGTAAATTGGCAGATTTTTCTGAGTTACCTACAGAGACTACTGCTCAAATTCGTGACAGCAAGAAATCTGTTTCTGCGCAGTAATCCAAATCTAGTATTGACTTTACTATCAAAGACTTTACTTGGCACAACAATGCAATAAAATAAAGATAAGGAGAGGTTGCTACAGTAGTAACAACTTCCAAGACTCAAATATAAAACAAAAGTGCTGTAGTAAAAACATGGGTTGTCTCCCATAAGCGCTTTTCTTTAACGCCTTTCAGCTAGGCGCAGAAAGTGTGAATCAAGTATTATCAAGAGAAGAAGCATCGACATCATAATTTGTTCTAATAATAGAATCATAAGGTAACTTCATTCTCTTTCTAGAGAAGTGTTCCATACCTTTCTTGAGAGGAAATTGACATTTAATATTACCTTCCTTCATGTCAATGGTAGCACCAACAGTTCGAAGAAAAGGTCTTCCCAATATAATGGGACAAGATGCATTGCATTGAATATCCAAGACAACAAAATCAACGGGGACAAGGTTATTGTTAACCATAATACGAATATTATCAATTCTCCCCAAAGGTTTCTTTATAGCATTATCAGCAAGATTAACATCCGAATAACAATTTTTCAATGGTGGCAAGTCAAGCATATATCATAGATTTTTTTAGGCATAATAGAAATACTTGCACCAAGATCACATAAAGCATTACAATCAAAATCATTGACCCTTATCTTAATGATGGGCTCCCAACCATCTTCTAACTTCCTAGGAATAGAAGTTTCAAGTTTTAGTTTCTCTTCTCTAGCTTTTATGAGAGCATTTGTAATATGTTTTGTAAAGGCCAAATTTATAGCACTAGCATTAGGACTTCTAGCAAGTTTTTGTAAGAACTTTATAACTTCAGAGATGTGGCAATCATCAAAATCTAAACCATTATGATCTACAGCAATGGGATCATTGTCCCCAATGTTGGAAAAAATTCAGCAGTTTTATCACAAGCAGTTTCAGCAGTTTTAGCAATTTCAGGTAATTTTGCACGCTTTGCACTAGGAGTAGAAACATTGCCAACACCAATTATTTTACCATTGATAGTAGGAGTTTTATCAACATGTGAAGCATTATCATTACTAGTGGTGGTAATAGTCCAAACTTTAGCTACATTATTCTCTTTAGCAAGTTTTTCGTTTTCTTCTCTTTCCCACCTAGCATGCAATTCAGCCATCAATCTTATATTCTCATTAATTCGAACTTGGATGGCATTTGCTGTAGTAAAAATCTTATTATCATTATCCTTATTAGGCATAACTTTCAATTTTAAAAGATCAACATCAGAGGCAAGTCTATCAACCTTAGAAGCAAGAATATCAATTTTATCAAGCTTTTCCTCAACAGATTTCTTAAAAGCAGTTTGTGTACTAATAAATTCTTTAAGCATGGCTTCAAGACCAGGGGTACACTCCTATTATTGTTGTAAGAATTCCCATAATAATTACCATAACCATTACCATTATTAGGAGGATATGGCCTATAGTTGTTACCAGAATTATTCCTATAAGCATTGTTGTTGAAATTATTATTTTTAATGAAGTTCACATCAACATTCTCTTCTTGGGCAGCCAATGAAGCTAAGGGAACATTATTTGGATCAACATTAGATCTACCATTCACAAGCATAGACATAATCACATCAATCTTATCACTCAAGGAGGAGGTTTCTTCGATAGAATTTACCTTCTTACCTTGTGGAGCCCTTTCCGTGTGCCATTCAGAGTAATTTATCATCATATCATCAAGAAGCTTTGTCGCCGCCCCCAAGGTGATGGACATGAAGGT
>NC_061510.1:246961343-246981154 GCF_022539505.1 Lolium rigidum | reverse complement strand
AAAGCCATGATTCATGGTGGAAGTTTCAGTTTGGACAATCAATCCTCAATCTATCTCTTATGAGAAAATTAATTGTTGTTAAATGCTTATGCATTAAAGAGGAGTCCATTATCTGTTGTCTATGTTGTCCCGGTATGGATGTCTAAGTTGAGAATAATCAAAAGCGAGAAATCCAATGCGAGCTTTCTCCTTAGACCTTTGTACAAATCTGTAACTGCGCAGTAATCCAAATCTAGTACTTACTTTTCTATCAAAGACTTTACTTGGCACAACAAAACATAAAACTAAGATAAGGAGAGGTTGCTACAGTAGTAAACAACTTCCAAGACACAAATATAAAACAAAAATACTGGAGTAAAAACATGGGTTGTCTCCCATAAGCGCTTTTCTTTAACGCCTTTCAGCTAGGCGCAGAAAGTGTATCTCAAGTATTATCAAAGGGTGGTACATCTACAGCGGAGTTTGGAGTTTTCTCAACCATGCATAGTATATTGGATACATAAGTTTCAGCGTCTCCCTTCTCATTAGTCTTGGGCTTGCTACTCTCATCGAACAAATTTTCGAGGAACAAGCCAAGCATAGTTATTTTCTAGTGCATCATTCATAGCTAGGAGTTTACATGGTATTGGTGCTTTGATCTCCCCACCATCATTAGTATTTTTAGTGTACCTTATTCTATCCATATCCATTTTTTCAAGGAGACTAACAAAATTAGTATGAGAACCAAGCATATTAAATTTAGCAAAGACCTTTCTAGCCTCTCTTGCTAGACCACCAAATTCTCTAAGAAGGGTTTCTAAGACAAAATCTTTCTTTTCCCCTTCTTCCATATCACCGAGTGTAAGAAACATGTGTTGGATTATAGGATTGAGATTAACAAATTTAGTTTCCAACATGCGAACTAAAGCAGCGGCAGCAATTTCATAAGTGGGAGCAAGTTCTACCAAGTGTCTATCTTCAAAATCTTCGATGGTACTAACATGAGTGAAAAATTCTTCTACATTGTTTCTCCCAATTATAGACCCGCGTCCCTACCGGTATGTCTTTTGTGGTAAAATTAAAAGGAAACATGTTGCAATAAGTAAAGTAAATGCAAGTAACTAATTTTTTTGTGTTTTTAATATGGAGTGCAAGACAAGTAAATAAAGTAAAGCTAGCAACTAATTTTTTTGTGTTTTGATATAAGTGCAGACAAACAAAGTAGTAAATAAAATAAAGCAAGACAAAAACAAAGTAAAGAGATTGGGAAGTGGAGACTCCCCTTGCAGCGTGTCTTGATCTCCCCGGCAACGGCGCCAGAAATTTGCTGCTGGCGTGCAGTTGACGTGGGAGTTAGAAATCTTTTGTGGAGTAACTTTTCTTTGTTCCCCGGCAACGGCGCCAGAAATTTGCTTGATGCGTGTAATTGACACGTCCGTTGGGAACCCCAAGAGGAAGGTGTGATGCGCACAGCGGCAAGTTTCCCTCAGTTAGAAACCAAGGTTTAATCGAACCAGTAGGAGTCAAGAAGCACGTTGAAGGTTGATGGCGGCGGGATGTAGTGCGGCGCAACACCGGAGATTCCGGCGCCAACGTGGAACCTGCACAACACAACCAAAGTACTTTGCCCCAACGAAACGAGTGAGGTTGTCAATCTCACCGGCTTGCTGTAACAAAGGGTTAACCGTATTGTGTGGAAGATGATTGTTTGCGAGAGAAAACGATAAAACAAGTATTGCAGCAGATTTGTATTTCAGTATTAAAGAATGGACCGGGGTCCACAGTTCACTAGAGGTGTCTCTCCCATAAGATAAAAGCATGTTGGGTGAACAAATTACAGTCGGGCAATTGACAAATAGAGAGGGCATAACAATGCACATACATGGCATGATAAGTATAGTGAGATTTAATTGGGCATTACGACAAAGTACATAGACCGCCATCCAACCGCATCTATGCCTAAAAAGTCCACCTTCAGGTTATCGTCCGAACCCCTTCCAGTATTAAGTTGCAAAGCAACAGACAATTGCATTAAGTATGGTGCGTAATGTAATCAACAACTACATCCTCGGACATAGCGCCAATGTTTTATCCCTAGTGGCAACAGCACAACACAACCTTAGAACTTTCATCCACTGTCCCGGTGTCAATGCAGGCATGAACCCACTATCGAGCATAAATACTCCCTCTTGGAGTTAAAAGCAAAAACTTGGCCAGAGCCTCTACTAGTAACGGAGAGCATGCAAGATCATAAACGACACATATGTAATAACTTGATAATTAACATAACATGGTATTCTCTATCCATCGGATCCCGACAAACACAACATAGAGTATTACAGATAGATGATCTTGATCATGTTAGGCAGCTCACAAGATCCAACAATGAAGCACAATGAGGAGAAGAAAACCATCTAGCTACTGCTATGGACCCATAGTCCAGGGGTGAACTACTCACTCATCACTCCGGAGGCGACCATGGCGGTGTAGAGTCCTCCGGGAGATGAATCCCCTATCCGGCAGGGTGCCGGAGGAGATCTCCGAGAATCCCCCGAGATGGGATCGGCGGCGGCGGCGTCTCGCAACGTTTTCCGTATCGTGGTTTTTCTCCTCGGGGGTTTCGCGACGGAGGCTTTAAGTAGGCGGAAGGGCGAGTCGGGGGCTGACGAGGGGCCCACACCACGGGCGGCGCGGGCCCCCTTGGCCGCGCCGCCTTGTGGTTTGGCCACCTCGTGGCCCCACTTCGTATGCTCTTCGGTCTTTTGGAAGGTTCGTGGCGAAATAGGCCCCCGGGTCTTCGTTTCGTCCAATTCCAAGAATATTTCGTTACTAGGATTTCGAAACCAAAAACAGCGAGAAAACGAGAACTGGCACTTCGGCATCTTGTTAATAGGTTAGTTCCGAGAAAATGCACGAATATGACATAAAGTGTGCATAAAACATGTAGGTATCATCAATAATATGGCATAGAACATAAGAAATTATCGATACGTCGGAGACGTATCAGCATCCCCAAGCTTAGTTCTGCTCGTCCCGAGCGAGGTAAAACGATAACAAAGATAATTTCGAAGTGATATGCCATCATAACCTTGATCATACTATTTGTAAACATATGTAGTGAATGCAGCGATCAAAACAATGGTAATGACATGAGTAAACAAGTGAATCATAAAGCAAAGACTTTTCATGAATAGTACTTCAAGACAAGTATTAATAAGTCTTGCATAAGAGTTAACTCATAAAGCAATAAATCAAAGTAAAGGTATTGAAGCAACACAAAGGAAGATTAAGTTTCAGCGGTTGCTTTCAACTTGTAACATGTATATTTCATGGATAATAGTCAACATAGAGTAATATAACAAGTACAATATGCAAGTATGTAGGAATCAATGCACAGTTCACACAAGTGTTTGCTTCTTGAGGTGGAGAGAGATAGGTGAACTGACTCAACATAAAAGTAAAAGAATGGTCCTTCAAAGAGGAAAGCATTGATTGCTATATTTGTGCTAGAGCTTTTATTTTGAAAACATGAAACAATTTTGTCAACGGTAGTAATAAAGCATATGAGTTATGTAAATTATATCTTACAAGTTGCAAGCCTCATGCATAGTATACTAATAGTGCCCGCACCTTGTCCTAATTAGCTTGGACTACCGGATCTTTGCAATGCACATGTTTTAACCAAGTGTCGCAATGGGGTACCTCCATGCCGCTCGTACAAAGGTCTAAGGAGAAAGCTCGCATTTTGGATTTCTCGCTTTTGATTATTCTCAACTTAGACATCCATACCGGGACAATATGGACAACAGATAATGGACTCCTCTTTAATGCATAAGCATGTGGCAACAATTATTATTCTCATATGAGATTGAGGATATATGTCCAAACTGAAACTTCCACCATGAATCATGGCTTTAGTTAGCGGCCCAATGTTCTTCTCTAACAATATGCATGCTCCAACCATGAAGGTGGTAGATCTCTCTTACTTCAGACAAGACGGACATGCATAGCAACTCACATGATATTCAACAAAGAATAGTTGATGGCGTCCCCGAAGCATGGTTATCGCACAACAAGCAACTTAATAAGAGATAAAGTGCATAAGTACATATTCAATACCACAATAGTTTTTAAGCTATTTGTCCCATGAGCTATATATTGCAAAGGTGAATTATGGAATTTTAAAGGTAGCACTCAAGCAATTTACTTTGGAATGGCGGATAAATACCATGTAGTAGGTAGGTATGGTGGACACAAATGGCATAGTGGTTGGCTCAAGTATTTGGGATGCATGAGAAGTATTCCCTCTCGATACAAGGTTTAGGCTAGCAAGGTTATTTGAAACAAACACAAGGATGAACGGTACAGCAAAACTCACATAAAAGACATATGGTAAACATTATAAGACTCCATACCGTCTTCCTTGTTGTTCAAAACTCAATACTAGATATTATCTAGACTCTAGAGAAACCAAATATGCAAACCAAATTAGCAAGCTCTAAGTATTTCTTCATTAATGGGTGCAAAGTATATGATGCAAGAGCTTAAACATGAGCACAACAATTGCCAAGTATCAAATTATCCAATACATTTTAGAGTTACTACATGTAGCATTTTCCAATTCCAACCATATAACAATTTAACGAAGAAGGAACTTCGCCATGAATACTATGAGTAGAGCCTAAGGACATATTTGTCCATATGCTACAGCGGAGCGTGTCTCTCTCCCATAAAGTGAATGCTAGGATCCATTTTATTCAAACAAAACAAAAACAAAAACAAACCGACGCTCCAAGCAAAGTATAAGATGTGACAGAATAAAAATATAGTTTCAGGGGAGGAACCTGATAATGTTGTCGATGAAGAAGGGGATGCCTTAGGCATCCCCAAGCTTAGACGCTTGAGTCTTCTTATAATATGCAGGGGTGAACCACCGGGGCATCCCCAAGCTTAGAGCTTTCACTCTCCTTGATCATATTGCATCATACTCCTCTCTTGATCCTTGAAAACTTCCTCCACACCAAACTCGAAACAACTCATTAGAGGGTTAGTGCATAATAAAAATTCACATGTTCAGAGGTGACACAATCATTCTTAACACTTCTGGACATTGCATAAAGCTACTGGACATTAATGGATCAAAGAAATTCATCCAACATAGCAAAAGAGGCAATGCGAAATAAAAGACAGAATCTGTCAAATCAGAACAGTCCGTAAAGATGGATTTTATTAGGCCACCAGACTTGCTCAAACGAAAATGCTCAAATTGAATGAAAGTTGCGTACATATCTGTGGATCATGCTCGTAAATTGGCTTAATTTTCTGAGCTACCTACAGGGAGATAGACCCAGATTTGTGACAGCAAAGAAATCTAGTAATCTGCGCAGTAATCCAAATCTAGTACTTACTTTTCTATCAAAGACTTTACTTGGCACAACAAAACATAAAACTAAGATAAGGAGAGGTTGCTACAGTAGTAAACAACTTCCAAGACACAAATATAAAACAAAAATACTGGAGTAAAAACATGGGTTGTCTCCCATAAGCGCTTTTCTTTAACGCCTTTCGGCTAGGCGCGAAAGTGTATCTCAAGTATTATCAAAGGGTGGTACATCTACAGCGGAGTTTGGAGTTTTCTCAACCATGCATAGTATATTGGATACATAAGTTTCAGCGTCTCCCTTCTCATTAGTCTTGGGCTTGCTACTCTCATCGAACAAATTTTCAGGAACAAGCCAAGCATAGTTATTTTCTAGTGCATCATTCATAGCTAGGAGTTTACATGGTATTGGTGCTTTGATCTCCCCACCATCATTAGTATTTTTAGTGTACCTTATTCTATCCATATCCATTTTTTCAAGGAGACTAACAAAATTAGTATGAGAACCAAGCATATTAAATTTAGCAAAGACCTTTCTAGCCTCTCTTGCTAGACCACCAAATTCTCTAAGAAGGGTTTCTAAGACAAAATCTTTCTTTTCCCCTTCTTCCATATCACCGAGTGTAAGAAACATGTGTTGGATTATAGGATTGAGATTAACAAATTTAGTTTCCAACATGCGAACTAAAGCAGCGGCAGCAATTTCATAAGTGGGAGCAAGTTCTACCAAGTGTCTATCTTCAAAATCTTCAGTGGTACTAACATGAGTGAAAAATTCTTCTATATTGTTTCTCCCAATTATAGACCCGCGTCCTACCGGTATGTCTTTTGTGGTAAAATTAAAAGGAAACATGTTGCAATAAGTAAAGTAAATGCAAGTAACTAATTTTTTTGTGTTTTTAATATGGAGTGCAAGACAGTAAATAAAGTAAAGCTAGCAACTAATTTTTTTGTGTTTTGATATAAGTGCAGCAAACAAAGTAGTAAATAAAATAAAGCAAGACAAAAACAAAGTAAAGAGATTGGGAAGTGGAGACTCCCCTTGCAGCGTGTCTTGATCTCCCCGGCAACGGCGCCAGAAATTTGCTGCTGGCGTGCAGTTGACGTGGGAGTTAGAAATCTTTTGTGGAGTAACTTTTCTTCGTTCCCCGGCAACGGCGCCAGAAATTTGCTTGGTGCGTGTAATTGACACGTCCGTTGGGAACCCCAAGAGGAAGGTGTGATGCGCACAGCGGCAAGTTTCCCGCAGTTAGAAACCAAGGTTTAATCGAACCAGTAGGAGTCAAGAAGCACGTTGAAGGTTGATGGCGGCGGGATGTAGTGCGGCGCAACACCAGAGATTCCGGCGCCAACGTGGAACCTGCACAACACAACCAAAGTACTTTGCCCCAACGAAACGAGTGAGGTTGTCAATCTCACCGGCTTGCTTGTAACAAAGGGTTAACCGTATTGTGTGGAAGATGATTGTTTGCGAGAGAAAACGAGTAAAACAAGTATTGCGAGCAGATTTGTATTTCGAGTATTAAAGAATGGACCGGGGTCCACGGTTCACTAGAGGTGTCTCTCCCATAAGATAAAAGCATGTTGGGTGAACAAATTACAGTCGGGCAATTGACAAATAGAGAGGGCATAACAATGCACATACATGGCATGATAAGTATAGTGAGATTTAATTGGGCATTACGACAAAGTACATAGACCGCCATCGAACTGCATCTATGCCTAAAAAGTCCACCTTCAGGTTATCGTCCGAACCCCTTCCAGTATTAAGTTGCAAAGCAACAGACAATTGCATTAAGTATGGTGCGTAATGTAATCAACAACTACATCCTCGGACATAGCGCCAATGTTTTATCCCTAGTGGCAACAGCACAACACAACCTTAGAACTTTCTGTCACTGTCACAGGTGTCAATGCAGGCATGAACCCACTATCGAGCATAAATACTCCCTCTTGGAGTTAAAAGCAAAAACTTGGCCAGAGCCTCTACTAGTAACGGAGAGCATGCAAGATCATAAACGACACATATGTAATAACTTGATAATTAACATAACATGGTATTCTCTATCCATCGGATCCCGACAAACACAACATAGAGTATTACAGATAGATGATCTTGATCATGTTAGGCAGCTCACAAGATCCAACAATGAAGCACAATGAGGAGAAGACAACCATCTAGCTACTGCTATGGACCCATAGTCCAGGGGTGAACTACTCACTCATCACTCCGGAGGCGACGATGGCGGTGTAGAGTCCTCCGGGAGATGAATCCCCTCTCCGGCAGGGTGCCGGAGGAGATCTCCGAGAATCCCCCGAGATGGGATCGGCGGCGGCGGCGTCTCGGTAAGGTTTTCCGTATCGTGGTTTTTCGCCTCGGGGGTTTCGCGACGGAGGCTTTAAGTAGGCGGAAGGGCGAGTCGGGGGGCTGACGAGGGCCCACACCACGGGCGGCGCGGGCCCCCTTGGCCGCGCCGCCTTGTGGTTTGGCCACCTCGTGGCCCCACTTCGTATGCTCTTCGGTCTTCCGGAAGGTTCGTGGCAAAATAGGCCCCTGGGTCTTCGTTTCGTCCAATTCCGAGAATATTTCGTTACTAGGATTTCGAAACCAAAAACAGCGGAAAACGAGAGCTGGCACTTCGGCATCTTGTTAATAGGTTAGTTCCAGAAAATGCACGAATATGACATAAAGTGTGCATAAAACATGTAGGTATCATCAATAATATGGCATAGAACATAAGAAATTATCGATACGTCGGAGACGTATCAATGTGATCTATGCCTCCTTCATAGTGTGATGGTGACAGTGTGCATGCTATGTTAGTTCTCGGTGTAATTGTGTTGATCTATCTTGCACTCTAAGGTTATTTAAACATGAATATCGAATATTGTGGAGCTTGTTAACTTCGGCATTGAGGGTTCGTGTAATCCTACACAGTTAGTGGTGTTCATTATCCAACAAGAGGGTGTAGAGTGGTTCTATTATGTGATCATTGTTGAGAGTGTCCACTAGTGAAAGCAGGATCCCTGGGCCTTGCTTCCAAGCATCGAATCTCCGTTTGTTTACTTGTTTTGTTGCATGTTTACTCGCTGCCATATTTTATTCAGATTGCTATTACCACTCATACTCATCCATATTACTTGCATCTCACTATCTCTTCGCCGAACTAGTGCACCTATTAGGTGTGTTGGGGACACAAGAGACTTCTTGCTTTGTGGTTGCAGGGTTGCATGAGAGGGATATCTTTGACCTCTTCCTCCCTGAGTTCGATAAACCTTGGGTGATCCACTTAAGGGAAACTTGCTGCTGTTCTAAAAACCTCTGCTCTTGGAGGCCCAACACTGTCTACAAGAATAGAAGCACCCGTAGACATCAGTAAGCCGGGTCCAGCACAATGTCCTTTATTTCATTTGTCGGCTTGAACGCCGGTGTGCCCAAGTTTCCACTCATTGCCACTAAACTCAACTGTGAAGACTGAGCCAGTGGAACCGCAGTTTGCATCCTCCTTTTTTCTTCTGCAATGACCAGCGATTCTGCCAGGTTGGATCCGGCGGAAGCAGTTTCCAGTGAGATCTTGTAGTTGCCCACCACAGTTAAGGGTCCACGAGGTGCCGACATCTTCATCTTGAGGTAAGCCGTATGAGTTGAGGCCATGAAAGCTGCCAATGCCGGTCTCCCTAGCAGTGCATGGTAAGGACTGTCTAGGTCCACCACCTCAAACAGAATGTTTTCAACCCGGCAATTGTCACGTCCTCAGAATGACACATCCACCCGGACTTTTCCCACCGGTGCGCAGGACAGTCCCGGAACGATTCCGTGGAACGTTGTGTGAGTTGGCTGTAGCATGTTTTATGTTATCCCTAGCGTACGCATCGTATGCTTGTACATGATATTTATGATGCTTCCATTGTCTATCAGCACTTTGCTGAACTTGACTCGAGTTTCTGGCCCTTGCATGATTGGGTCCACAACAAGAGCATAACCACCCGGATTCGGCATGATCTTGGGGTGATCCTTGAACGACCAGGTGATTTCTTGATCTGACCACAACATGTATCTAGGAATTGCCGGCATCACTGCGTTCACTTCCATGGAACGGCGATGCACGCTATGCCTGTCGGTAGGTTCAGTAACGAACACAACGCAGCACAAGTGCGGGTCCTTGTAAACGTTCCGCCCAAAGGTGCCGGTGGTGGTGGCTGATCATGGCCATCCTCCACCTGATGAACTTGCTGGTGCTGCTGTACCGGTATGGTGTTGGCTCCGGTAAGCGGCGGTGGTGGTGGTAATGGGTGTTGGTGCAACATGTCATGCGAGGGTGGCAGTATTGTGGAACAGCCTTGTGCTTGCGCATCTTTTGCCGCGCCTCTCAACATCAAGTGCTTGATCCAGGAACAATCTTTTGTCAAATGGTTTGCCGGCTTCGATGAATTCAGAGTGTGAAACCGGCATGGTTGCTCCATTGCTGCTTCCATAGTGTATCTCAGATGTTCTTGCCAGTCTTTTTTCTCTCCCCACTTTTTATTTTCAACCCATTGTTTTTTAGGACCCGCCCATGGCTGCGATCCGGTTTTTTGCCTCTGGCTCCCGCTGGGGCCGGAATGTTCCTGCACCGCGGCTACTTGTTGTGGACCATATCTCCGATCCGGAAACTCTTCTCTTCTTTTGTTGTGTCGGTTATCCCGGTATTGATCTTGGCGTGGTTGACTTGTTTGTGCCGGTTCGGCTTGCACTGCCGGTTGCATTGGGTCTCCCAACGCATAATTATCCACCACCCGCATCATTTCAGCCAATGTGGTTGGCATGTTTCTTTGTAGCCTTTGCCACAGCGGTGATCCTCTCCGGTATCCGTGACAGAACCAAGCAATCGCTTGTGCTTCTATCACTCCTTCACATGTATTCCTTGTTGAGTTCCACCGGGTCAGGTAATCCCGGTCTGTTTCATTAGGACGCTGCAAGCATAGAGCGAGCTGCTGCGGCCTGTTTGGCCTTTTGTAAGTACTGCTGAATTTGCTCACGAAGGCTTCCTCAAAGTCCAGCCATCCATTGATGCTTCCCTTTGGCAAGTTGTTAAGCCAAATTCTTGCCGGTCCCACTAGGAAGGATGGTATGATTCTCACGGCCCAACGCCGGTTTCCTCCGCCACCCGCAACGTACACAGCTGTGACATAGTCTACTAGCCAATCTTCCGGCTTGGTCGTGCCATCGTATGTTTTTGTATCTCGGGGCAACTGGAAGTTGCGTACCGGTGGTTCTTCTCCCATGATCCGTGGGCCAAAACATTGTGGACCGGGTGGACCCTCAACCTCGATTATTTCAGAAAGGTACACTCTGTCCAGACGGTGCCTCGCATCCCGTTCCGGTAAGCATCTTTCCCCCACGTGTTCCCCCAAAGGGCTCCGGTAGACTCCGGTTCGTTCCACTCCGGAATCTTCTTCATCATATCTTACCGGTACCGCGGCTCTCGCCTGCCGGTACCTTGGTGGTGGCATCTCATTCGCATAAGCTGCTCTGGGCGCTCGATAATTTTGCCCGGTTTCACCTCTACCAGCATGAACGTTCCCAGCGTAAGCTTCTCCGGCATAGTCATCTCCGGCATAGCCGTGACCTGCCCTTTGATTTTTTCTTCCGGCCTCATATTTCCCGGCTTGTTGTTTTCCGGCAAGAATCGGATCGTACACGGTCATCTGCCGCGCATTTCCTTCTTTTTCTCTTCTTCTGTCCGGATGGGGGGTATATGCCTGCCCCTGGGACTTGCTTCCAGCGTTTCTTGCCGAGCGCACAGATTTTGCTGCCGCAGCTGCTTTGTTTTCTCTAGCAAGCTCAGCATTTTGTTCCTGAATCACATCAAGCAGTTCTCTAACACAATCTTGCTGTTTTGCTAAAGCATCTCCGCTAAGCGATTCACACAGCTCCATAGCAGCCCTAGCAGCTTTTATAGTTTTATCCGGGCTACTGTACTTAGGTTTCTCTACGATGCTCAAAGATACAGAGGCACTCTTGCCGGCAAGAACTTCCTTACGCAAATCCTGATCTAGATTGCGAGCCTTAAGCCGGTTTTCCGGCACCCTAGCAGCCTGAGCGCTAACTGAAGCAAAGCCATGGGCAGCGTTATACTCACGTAGGGTTAGGTTCAGCTCGCGCTGCGCCCGGATGATATCCGCGCCTCCGGAGAGCAGCTTCTTGCGCGTCGCCTCCAGCTCCGCCTGAGCCGATGCCGGGTCGATGTTATGCGTGATGGGCGTCGCCAGCACGTTCATCGCCGCTTGAAGTGGTGTCTCCGGTGGTGCGGAAGATGTTCCCGCAGCGCCCGCGTCGCGCTCCAGCGGTGGCTTGGCCGGACGGGTCGATGCCGTACGCCCAGCACCTTCTTCCACAGCTTCCTTGCCAGCACCAACCGCGCCAGCCATCATGACCTCCACGCTGCCGGCGGCGCGGCCAGCACACAGCCACCTTGGCGGGTCCGGCGCCACCAGCACCGGCGAGAGGCGCTGGCGCACAGGTACGGTGCCGAAGTAGATGCGGTGGCTGCCGAACTCGATGATGCGGCCGTTCTTGGGGAAGACGCCGCCGTTGGCGAAGCAACCCGCGTTGTCGTTGATGAAGTCCATGGAGTAGATGCGCTGCACGAGCGCAGACACCGTCCGCTCGCCGGCAACGTCGAGGAGGCCCGCCTGAATGTGAACTCCAGCAAGCGCCGCTTCATGCCCCACGGTGGGCGCCAACTGTCGTCGTGGTGAACAGACAGATGCCATAGGATGGCTTAAGTTGGGGCCGAATGGGCGCTAGAGGATTCGGGGGAGGGTTTTCGATTAGATTAGATGAACTTCCGGATGTTTTCCTCAAGAACTTGGCCTAAGCCAAAGGTAGAAGAAGAAGGACACAAGGAAGAACTCTGCTCTAGATCTCTCTCTTCATTGATCTCAACAGATTACAAGTTTCTGGATACAGGGTTCGTCGTATGGCTCGTACGTACCCGCGATGGGGTGTGCCCCATCTCCTTATATAGGGGAGAGGGTGGCTTACAGGGGAAGAAACCCTAGGAAACCCTAATGGCATCTTTGAACAGACAAACTACTTTACAAAGCTACTTTAATCATGGATGACGCTGGTATCTTCTTTAATCAGGGAGGCTGACGTCCTCCGGATGCTTTCAGCATCACCCTCTTCTTTATCGTCACGGCTTCGTTTAAAGCTACTTTGCTTAGCTCATCTTTGTCCTCTAGTCCTCGAGAGAATCTTTGACCAGTCTCGCCGACATGCTACAGTACACATCCTACCGGTAACCCAGTGTCTTCTTAGCTCATTCCGGTATACCCCTCTTGGGGATACCGGTATAGATTTACTTAGCCAAACATTTAACTTTGCACTCCGGAATAAACATTAAACCGATATCTTGATGGCTCAAACCATCCGGTTTGGCATGCCTTTGGCATACCGTGGGTCATCCCCCCAACAGCTTACACCCGTTGTATGTGAACGTAGAGTCTATCACATCCGATCATCACGAGATGCTTCGAAACGACGAACTGTAGCAATGGTGCATACGAGGGGAGAACACTTTATTATCTTGATATTAATGTGAGGGATCATCTTATAATGCTACCGTCGCGATCTAAGACAAATAAGATGCATAAAGGATTAACATCACATGCAATTCATAATGTGATATGATATGGCCCTTTAGTCTTTGCGCCTTTGATCTTCATCTCCAAAGCACGGACTTGATCTCCATCATCAACGGGCATGATCTCCATCATCGTCAGCGTAGCGTCAAGGTCCATGGCGCCATCTTCATGGTTGTTCACCGCATGTAGCAACTATTACAACTACTTTTAAATAATACTCAACATGAAATAAAAATACAACCATAAGGCTCCTGCCGGTTGCCACAATACAATAATGATCATCTCATACATATTCATCATCACATCATGGCCATATCACATCACCAAACCCTGCAAAAACAAGTTAGACGCCTCTAATTTGGTTTGCATATTTTACGTGGTTTAGGGTTTTCGAGTAAGATCCAATCTACCTACGAAAATGAACCACAACGGTGATACTAGTGTTGTCAATAGAAAGAGTAAATTGAATCTTCACTATGGTGGGAGAGACAGACACCCGCAAAGCCACTTATGCAATACAAGTTGCATGTCGAGCGTAGAGCAAGTCTCATGAACGCGGTCATGTAAAGTTAGCCCGGGCCGCTTCGTCCCACCATGCCGCAAGATGCAAAGTACACGAACTAAAGACAACAAAGCATCAACGCCCACAAAATAATTGTGTTATACTCGTGCAACCAATCTATGCATAGACACGGCTCTGATAGCACTGATGGGATTCGTAGCATAGAAAACAAAAAATTTCCTACCGCAAGAACGAAACACAAGCCAAGATCTAATCTAGAAGACGGTAGCAACGAGGGGATCACAAGACTAACCCTTGAAGATTTCCAAAGCCTAACGAGATTAGATCTCGTGGTGGATGTAGTCGATCACTTGCCGCTTGCAAAAGCGCGTAGAAGATCTTGACGGTGCCACAAATGGGCAGCACCTCCGTACTCGATCACACGTACGGTGTTGATGAAGACGACGTCCTCCTCCCCATTCCAGCGGGCAGCAGAAGTAGTAGATCCTCCTCAGAATCCCGGCAGCATGACGGCGTGGTGGCGGTGGTGGTGGAGAACTCCGGCAGGGCTTCGCCTATGCGCTGCGGGAGTAGTATGTGGAGGAGGGGCGCTAGGGTTTGGGGAGAGGGGTGCCTTGGGCGCCGGCCACAAAGGGGGCAGCCAGGGTTGGAGGCTAGAGTGGCCGGCCACCCTCCCCTTGTCCCTCTTTTTATAGGTGGAACCCCCAAGACTTAGACTCCAAGTCTTCGAATAAGACCCCAACTCAAGAACTTGCCATAAGGTGGGAAACCTACCCAAGGTGGGACTCCTACTCAAGGTGGGACTCCCACCCCTTCCTTGGGGGGGTGGCCGGCCACCATGGGGTGGAGTCCACGTAGGACTCCTCCTCCTTAGGTTGGCCGGCCATGCTATGTGGAATCCCTACGGGACTCCACTTTCCATGGTGATTTCTTTCGGACTTTTGTAGAACCTTCTAGAACTTTCCATAAATGCACCAGATCATTTTCAAACTTGGAAAATGACTTCCTATACATGAATCTTATTCTCCGGACCATTCCGGAACTCCTCGTGATGTCCTGGATCCCATCCGAGACTCCAAACAAAACTTCGAACTCCATTCCATATTCCATATCTACTTAAAACGACATCAAACCTTAAGTGTGTCACCCTACGGTTCGCGAACTATGCAGACATGGTTGAGACTTCTCTCCGACCAATAACCAATAGTGGGATCTGGAGATCCATAATGGCTCCCACATATTCAACGATGACTTAGTGATCGAATGAACCATTTACATACGATACCAATTCCCTTTGTCGCACGATATTTTACTTGTCCGAGGTTTGATCATTGGTATCTCTATACCTCGTTCAACCTCGTCTCCGACAAGTAATCTTTACTCGTACCGTGGTATGTGGTCTCTTATGAACCATTCATATGCTTGCAAGCTAATTAGACGACATTCCACCGAGAGGGCCCAGAGTATATCTATCCGTCATCCGGATGGACAAATCCCACTGTTGATCCATATGCCTCAACTCATACTTTCCGGATACCTAATCCCACCTTTATAACCACCCATTACGCAGTGGCGTTTGATGTAATCAAAGTACCCTTCCGGCATAAGTGATTTACATGATCTCATGGTCGAAAGGACTAGGTAACTATGTATCGAAAGCTTATAGCAAATGAACTTAATGATGTGATCTTATGCTACGCTTAATTGGGTGTGTCCATTACATCATTCACATAATGACATAACCTTGTTATTAATAACATCCAATGTTCATGATCATGAAACTATGATCATTTATTAATCAACAAGCTAGTTATACAAGAGGCTTACTAGGGACTCCTTTTTGTTTACATAACACACATGTATCAATGTTTCGTTTAATACAATTATAGCATGGTATGCAAACATTATCATAAACACAAAAATATATTATAATAACCATTTTATTATTGCCTCTTGGGCATATCTCCAACATATGGAACAAAAATAAAGAGTTATTATGTTCATCGTTGGCATTCTACCTAACCCTTCAGATTTATAATAAAGAACCTTATAATTGTTATTTTGTTCTGGTCAAATGAAAACAATGAGTTGTTTAAATTATGAAAGCATTCCATGTACGATGGATAAGTTATTATATGTCTTTATGGCGAAACACGCATGCATAACACTGACGCTAAAATGCCATAAGACAAATGATGTGAATTCCACTTATTTGTGGAACCACCATTTAGGTCATGTTAGAAAGGAACATATGAAGAAACTCCATGCAAATGGATTTTTGGAGTCATTCGATTTTAGAATCGTTTGGCGCTTGCAAATCTCTTCTAAAGAGAATGACTGAAATACCGTTCATAGGCCAAGAGTTGAATGGTTAACTAGCTTAGTGAAAACATACATGATGATGTATATGGTTCTTAGGCATAGTTGTGTGCGGAAGATTCCTCCACTTCATGAAAACTTCCAACAATGAATTGAGTGTATATATAAGGATATATTCAATAAGGAAGAAGTTTGAAATATTTGAATAGATTCAAATAAATTTCAGCATGAAGTGGAAATCATCGTAATAGAAAAGTCAAATATGTATGATTGGATCATGGTGGAAATATTTGAATTATGAGTTTTAGCGAACATCTAAGAGAGTTATGAAATTGTTCTACAACTCACGTTTCTTGGAGTATCATAGTGATGATGGAGTATCCGAGAGACATATCCAAACCTTGTTGGGTTAATGATGTGATAAAATAAAATGACGCCATTATATTTTTGTGGATTATGCTTTAGAGACTACCGTTTTTACACTAAATATAGCATCATCATAATCCGTTGAAATGACACCATACAAGTTATGGCATGGGTATAAAACCTAATAGTCCTTTAATTTTGGTATGCGTAGCATAAGTAAATGAGTTTACAACGAAAACCGGATGAATGTCTTTGTTGTTGTCCCAGAGAACAAATTGGGAATTCTTTCCACTATGAAGTCAAAGACAAAAGTGTTTGTTAATGTTACTTGCTTATTTCCAGGAAATTGTTTTCTAGCGAAGTATTTGAGTGGGAGGATTATGGAACTTGATAAGGTTCATGAACCTGAGCATGATGATCAGAGAAGCGTAGCATCAGAAATGGTTCCGGAAGCGGCCATGACGATCATGGCTCCCATGTCTACAAAGTGTTATAGTCATGGAGATCAAAGTACCTACTGAACCTTGTAGATATGGTTTACTTTGTGATCAAATAAATGATTTGTAGACAAAGGATTGATTTTGAACAATGATAAATCAACTACATACAAAGAAGTTATGATTGGCCCTGACTCCGTTAAAATGGCTATGCGCCATGAAATCCAAGGTAGGTGAATACTTTTTGAAAGTAAATGGATCTATAAAATTGATGGACTTGGATGGAATATCCTTGAAGAAGCTCAACTTGTCGAAAAGTTGTTTACGACAAAGTTCAAAGAGTTGACTACGATAAGATTAGATCTTCCGTAGCGATGCTTATAGTCTATGTGGATTATTCTAATAATCGCTACAAATTTCTTTTATGAGATATGATAGTAGGTTGGCAGAAATACATTCCTTACCAGAAGTGTGTATAAAGGATGTATACTAGATACAAACCAAGAGTTTTGCTAGTCCGTGGAATACTAGATATGTATACAAACTTCACTGGATGAAGTAAGTATCACGGAGTTGGAATCTTCACCGGATGAAATAATCAAAGAGTTTTTATTTCATCAGAAACGATGAAGATCTTGCATTTGCAAGAAATTAAGTGGGAGCGTTGAGAAATAGTTATAATATTATATGTGGATGACATATCATTGATTATAAATGATGTAATTATGTACTTGATGTGATTAAAAGGTTTCATTGTGAGTTAACTTCAATGAAAGGATATTGACTAAAACATATTTAGCGTCAAGATCTATGAAGATAGATTGAATCGCATAGTAAGTTTAAGTCAAAGTACATAGAATGGCTATTGAAATAGTTCAATACGAAAACATTAAGAAGGTGTTCTTTTCCATGTAAAGTTTTAACAAGACTTGAGTGTATTTGACACTCAATGAGTAAAAACACATGAGTGATTTTAGATCACGAATAATATGTACACAATAAAATATCATGTGCTCTAAAGAGTTAGGAGCAAATATCAGAATGATCCATGCGATGATCATTGGACAACAGTAAGAATATCCTTGAGTACGTTGGAAGAGCCAAGGATATATAGTTTTGTATGAGGTAATGACAAACAAATCGATGTAAGGCGTTGCACCGATATTAGTTTGGTCACATATAAAAATAAATTTCAATCTCAATTAGGCTAAGTGTTCATTAAAAGGTATCACAATGAGCTAGAAGAAGTCTATGCTAGATTTAGATGAATTCTAAATATTGTGACGGATTCTACAAATGAAGGAAGAGTATGTCATTGTTTCGACAATGACCAAGAGTGTTTGAGTCGAGGAGTTCTTTGAGAACTTGGTGTAGTTCCGATAGTGTCAGAACTTTGAAGCTATATTGTGTGTGATAATATTAGTGACATATTTTAGACCGCGGAATTAAGGTTGCACCAGAAGACTGAACATATACGATTAATGCCGACTCATTTGGAAAATGAGTGATGCGTGGTGACGCAAATGAATTGCAAAATACATACGTTTCTGAGTGTGTTAGATTCGTTGACTGAAACCTCTCCCGTGAGCAAAACATGATAAGCACTAGAAGGCCAAGGTGTTACATATTTACAAATGTAAACTAGATTATTGACTCTAGTGCAAGTGGGAGACTATTGGAGATATGCCCGAGAGGCAATAATAAATTAGTTATTGTTATGTCTTAGTGTTCATGATAAATGCTTACACCCCATGCTATAATTGTATTAACCGGAAACATTAATACATGTGTGTGTAAACAACCAGAGTCCCTAGTAAGCCTCTCATAAAACCAACTTGTTGATTAATAGATGATCATGGTTTCCTGATCATGAACATTGGATGTTGTTAATAACAAGGTTATGTCATTGGGTGAATGATATAATGGACATACACCCAAATAAGCGTAGCATAAGATCAAGTCATTAAGTTCATATTGCTATAAGTTTTCGATACATACTAACCTAGTACTTTGACCATGAGATCATGTAAATCACTTATACCGGAAGGGTACTTTGATTACATCAAACGCCACTACGTAAATGGGTGGTTATAAAGATGGAATTAAGTATTCGGAAAGTATGAGTTGAGGCATATGGATTAAGAGTGGGATTTGTCCATCCCGATGACGGATAGATATACTCTGGACCCTCTCAGTGGAATGTCGTCTAATTAGCTTGCAAGCATGTGACAAGGTCACAAGAGATGACATACCACTGTACGAGTAAAGAGTACTTGTCGGTAATGAGGTTGAACTAGGTATGGAGATACCGTTGATCGAACCTCGGACAAGTAAAGTATCACGTGACAAAGGGAATCGTTATCGTATGTTAATGGTCAATCGATCACTAAGTTATCGCTGAATGTGTGGGAGCCATTATGGATCTCCAGGTCCCGCTATTGGTTATTGATCGGAGAGGAGTCTCGATCAGGTCCGCATAGTTCACGAACCGTAGGGTGACGCGCTTAAGGTTCGATGTTGTATAATAGCTTTGAAATATGAGATGGAGACCGAATGTTGTTCGGAGTCTCGGATGGGATCCATGACATCACGCGGAGGTCCGGAATGGTCCGGAGAATAAGATTCATATAAGGGAAGTTGATTTCTAGGTTTTGGAAAAGTTCGGGATTTTCCCGGTGGAAGACCGGGAAGGTTCTAGAAGGTTCTGGGGGTCCACCAAGGGGCCCATGACCCTAGGAGGGCCAACATGGGCCGAAGGGGTGCAACCTAGCCCTAATGGGCCAGGGGCACATGCCCCTCAAGGCCCAAGTCGGCCAGCCCACTAGGGTTCCCCAAAACCCTAAGGCCTTGTTTGGAAACAGTGGATTTTAGTGTATGGTAGTGTATTTTCCGCCGTGTTTTGGGTGGACACCCGATTCACTTCTCCAGGCCATGAAACACGAGTGGAAAAAACGCGGCACCCACCTCGCGTCTGAAAATCAGCTCAACCCAACGTGTTTTCAGGAGTTTACTCGGGCTTACGTGATTACAAACCGGACTGCCAAATAGCTATGAAGTGTATTTTCGAGTAAATGGATGGGCTGGTATAATACGCGCGTATCCACCTAGAAACCGGGCAACCAAACAAGGCCTAAGGGGGATCAACTTGGGGGGGGAAACTTCCCCCCTTTGGCTGCCG